>NW_015386117.1:98320-151548 GCF_001527695.2 Protobothrops mucrosquamatus | reverse complement strand
AGGTTGTTCCACTGGTTAATTGTTCTAACTGTCAGGAAGTTTCTCCTTAGTTCTAGGTTGCTTCTCTCCTTGATTAGTTTCCATCCATTGCTTCTTGTCCTGCCTTCAGGCGCTTTGGAAAATAGCTTGACTCCCTCTTCTTTGTGGCAGCCCCTGAGATATTGGAACACTGCTATCATGTCCCCCCTCGTCCTTCTCTAGTATTTCGTATTTAAAAAATGCCAGAATTTGAGCCTACCATATAAGGTTCAATGCAGCTCTATTTTATAATTTGGTATAGTAGCTGTTCCTTTTTATTTGTTCATCTAGTCCAGTATTATTATTCTCATTTAGTTTTAGGGTTTTTTTTACCCCACCTTTATTATTTTTATAAATAACTTAAGGCCATGAACATACTTAATACTCCTCCTTTCTCCTATTTTCTCTACAGCTACAACTCTGTGAGGTAGATTGGGCTTAGAAGGACTGACTGACCCAAGGTCACACAGCTGGTTTTCATTTTTAAGGCGGAACTAGAATTCACAGTCTCCTGATTTCTAGTTTGGTGTCTTAACAACCATTTAAAGTGTGTCTCTGGAACCTCACTGGAGCAGAGCTTTTTTCCCAATCTCCTGGTCCTTAAATACCAAGAATGGCAAGGGAAAAAAATCCTGTCATTGAGTTATTATTCCACAATCATAATGTAACTGTAAGTGTACTGTAATAGTTCAGATCTTGGACTGAGGCTAAATAGTAACATGTATGACTTTGAGCCAGTCTCCCTGTAAGCCAAACCAACCTCAAAATGAGATAGAAATGCAATAAGCAGTATGTGAAAGTTTCTTGTATACTGTTGTGGAGAAAAGGCCTTGAGAAGCTGGCTGACTAATCATTTTTGTTCTTTAAGCTATTACTCGACTGTGGCTTAGGAAATGGTGGCTCTCCAGAGAGCGGCACTGAAACGATAGTTGCGCAACACCGAATTCTTATCTTTTGTCAACTGAAGAGCATGCTGGACATAGTAGAACATGACCTTCTGAAGCCTCACTTGCCCTCTGTTACCTATCTGCGATTAGATGGCAGCATACCAGCTGGTCAGAGACACTCAATCGTCTCACGGTAAAGCCAACATTGTTTGTTTAGTTCTACTGAAGTCGTGTTTTCCCAGTTCCCTTTTTGGCTGAAATAGATGTGATTTTGCTATTCACTGGGGTAGAACATTAAAGTGTTCACCTTACTTGGCCCCTGTATATTATTTACCATTGTCCATCAGTATGTTCCATATGCACACTGCTGTCTTATTTGGGAAATCTTTCCTCCCCACTATCTAATATAAAGGTATGTATAGATAGGACCATTCATGTGGAAGGTGGATAAGACAAATCTATACTCAGTTCAAAACTTAATCTCAGGAACATCCAGACCTGTGATTTATTTGACTCCATATTTGAGGTGTAGAAGTATTTCTTTCCCAAAGGGGGAAAAATGCTACTCTAGGAAGAAAGAACAACACATTCTTTGTTAAGAAAAAACAAATCCCCACCTTGTCAGAAGGAAATCTTGCTGTGATCCTTCCCAGGGTGAGAAAACAGCCAGCAATTATATCATTGAAGCCTGCTGCTTAGCTCTTTGTAGTAACCCCTCATCACAACCAAGTCTTTCACAGTGCAATAGTTATATTTGAAAAATAAAAGCTCTTCCAATAGAGAGGGACAAGTTGAGGCAGAAAAAGGTCATGTCCTCATATTTTCCTGCTGAGAGAGCTCGGCTGAAAGTTCATTAAGCTGGCATTTAACTAAAAGTGAAAGGTTGCCTTTAGCTGCCCATATGATGGTGGCACAAGTCCTTGATGGCAACTTCCAAACAGCTGAAAGTGTTTTATGTCATTGCTATCTCCAATCTCAATTATCTTGGTTTTGTAAAATTAGTTTGGTAAAAAAAGATAATATGGTGGTTCCTTTGGTCTTCTAGAGGAGATATAGTCAACCCTTGAGTTATTGGTTTAATATGGTCTATGTTGGTTCCCCATATAACCTGCATACTTTTAATTCACCTATCATTTGGCAGAAACTTTTTTGAACAGCTATCAGTCAGAGAACAGAGCTTGTAAATGTTCCTTATCAAAACTTCAGTGGTGCCAGCTGAGTTTTTTAAAAGCCTAATTGCTACATTTGGGGGCAGAGGTGATTGCTGGGGAGGGAAATGCTAACCTTTCTTGATTCGTCTGCCCAAAATTCTCTTAATCTTAGTCTTCTGGATATCTTCCATACATGAAACTGTCCAATTAATTCTTAACTTACTTCAATAAACCATTGTTAATCTTCCATTTCATTAAAAAAAGATGATTCAATTCCATCTTTTGTATTTGTAGGATGGTATAATAACAGCAACTTACTAGAACATCAGTATTAGATGCAGTACAATTTAAGCAGTAATCCAGCTACAGTAGGATGGAAGTAGAGAAGTGACATCTTCATTCCATCTGCAATCATTGTTGGGTTTATTTTAATTGACAGGTTTAACAATGACCCATCCATAGATGTGCTGTTGCTTACTACTCATGTGGGTGGACTGGGTCTTAATTTAACTGGAGCTGATACTGTGGTATTTGTTGAACATGATTGGAATCCAATGAAAGACCTCCAGGCAATGGACCGAGCACATCGTATTGGACAGGTAAAAAAGATTAATCCAGATCATTTAAGATAAGTTAAATTAATCAAAAATTGCTTGACATTTCTGAAACTAATACCATACATGGTGAATCACTCAGAACTTAGGGTTTTGTTTTTTTGTTTTGTTTTTTCTTCCTTTTGTTATTAAAATACTATTTAATTTGATCTAGTATTTTATAATATTATGTTATAACATAATTCTGAATTCTTAAATTTCATTTAAGCACGGTTTGGTTCTTACTGCTGTTACATTCAAGTCTTATATGAATGTCACACATGTATCATTTATTTAATTGTTCTTTGTTCCTCTATTTGGATGTCTTCTTTTGTTTTGTGATGTGTAATAGCTGGCATATGTATAAATTTCCATTAAATCCCCATAAATATTAACTATGTTGCAGAAACGTGTTGTTAATGTTTATCGCTTGATAACAAGGGGAACTTTGGAGGAAAAAATAATGGGTCTTCAAAAATTCAAAATGAATATTGCAAATACAGTGATCAGTCAAGAGAATACTAGTCTGCAGAGCATGGGAACAGATCAGCTTCTTGACCTCTTCACTCTGGATAAGGTAATATATACTTTTGTGGGATGACTCAGGACTCAAGGTTCTTTCCTGTATAACCTCGGCAGGAAACTGTTGGGGAAGCTCATCTATCAGGACAGGCTCCCATACCATCAGTGTGCAAATTATACCACACACAAAATCAAATTTGGGGTCATTCCCTTTAGTCTTGGCTGCACTTCCCCATTTGGGATGGCTGTGCAATCTGGGAGTTGTCATTGCACAGCTCCCTCTTGTGTGCCAATTGCCTCGTGTTTTGATTGGGTGGCTCACTCATGGTCTAGTGACCTTTGGCTGTATTGTCACAATGCATTCTACGATTACCCTTGAAGACCATTTGGAAATTGCAGCTGATCCTGAGTGTAGCATCATAGATAGTGATGGGCAGCCTGAATATAAGACACCTTTGTATTCCAAACTGTAGATGCTACCAATTAGCTTCCATATGCAATTCATGGTGCTGGGTATGCTGCCTTCATGGCATAGGGCCAGGTTATATGAGGGATTGCTTTTCTTCAATAGTTTCTGCCCATTCCAAGTTGCTGGGCAGAGTTGGTACACTTGCAGCCCCATCAATTAAACAATAGTTCCTTCTCTGTTGTACTGCTTACCCCCTTGAAGATCCATTCCTCTCATTCTGTTGATGTTCCATATGTTTTTTAAAAACTGGCTGTTCTTCTAGAGGTAGAATAGTTAGGATCAGTTATGTTTTTGAAAGATATATAGCGTGCTCTGTCTGGACATACATAGTCTGTTCTGTTCTTTATATTTTTATTTTAAAGTGTAAGGTCCCCAGAATTGCCCTGGAGTTGACCAACCTTTAAACCTAATAATTCTAATGAAATACATTTCATAAAAGATCTAAATACAATCAGCAAATAATAGCAAGAGATATTTCTGATAACATTTACTTAATCGTTTAAGTCATTCTCCATTGAAGAGTTGCTCATCACTAAGACATTTTGTCATGGAAATTGTGAAGGCTTTTTTCTTCCTATGTCTCATAATGTCCAAATTTTAAATTATTAGTTTGTTGCTTAAGTAATGATTTCCAGTGTTTTCATATTATTGCCACAGAGAATATATGCACAGATTTTAACATGTGTTTCTTTTTTCCTCAACATTCTTCCTACAGGATGGAAAAACTGAAAAATCAGATGGTGCCACTTCTCTTTCTGGGAAAACAACTATGAAGTCAGTCCTTGAAAATCTCGGAGAACTTTGGGATCACGAACAGTATGATTCAGAATATAGCCTAGAAAAGTTTATGCACTCACTCAAATAACCATTTTTATGGTTTTTTGGTTTTTTCAGCTGATATTCAGCATATTTCAAAACATTTATAGTGGACTTCCAGCATCACCTGAAAAAAAAAGATGAAGACTGATATTCTGCATAAGCCAACATATTCTGTTGGGATAATTAAGTCTTAAATACTTACGTTGTTAAAATTCTAAATTGCAGTTTAGCTTTGAATTTCCAGAATAATTATAAATTCTTATAGTTTTGCATATGTTGCTAAATATTACACCTTCATTCAAAATAAGTTCACCATTTCCCTTTTCCTGAACTTTACAAAATTTCTGCAGTTAAGAGTATTTTATTACTTTAAACCTAGCTTGTTTTAATGGTACACTGTAGGAATGTTTGGTTTACCTATTCAGAATAATTTGTTCACTTCAGGTTGTACATTGACATAATAACAGCAAAGAATACCATTCTGGAAAACACCGAGGAAATAAATGAGCTTTGCAAATGCTATACTCCCCACCTTTATATATTTAAGTATGTGGTGCTCTTCAGTCTTCTGACATTTTGAGAGCAGTTGACTTTTTAATAAAATTATCGAAAATGGCTAACAGGCCATTTCTACATCCTGTTTAGAGGGTGCTATTTTTATGAGTGTTTGTGGATGTATATAATGGCAAGAGCATAGTCAGCTCGGAGATCTAAAGTATGCAGTAGGTTTCGATGTTATATTTTTTTGTAAAAGAGCAAATATATAAATAAAGCTTTTCCAGCAGTAGTTCTTATAAAATTAAGAATCCATGTTGGAAAAATACCCAAATGCACTAGTGCACGATCCTCTTAAATAAAAAGGTTATGTTTTATTTAGGGATGTAGCTTAAAAACACCTCTTAGAAATGCTTACCCTATGTTCGAGAGAATAAAATGTTGAACAGAAATCATGTAATAGAAATTTAAAGAGGCTGTAATAAAGGAGAGTAAAAATAACAGTTGTACATTTTTTAAAAAAACTTATTCTTAAAGGGAGTCAGTGGTGACATGTCTGTGCATAGATGTCTGTACCAAATGCATATGCCGTTTTCTAAATATTTTAAGGCAAACCATATAAACTCTTTCATAAATAAGTATGTGTATAGATGTCATAGCTAAGGTTTGAGCATGTGTGCACTCGGCATCAGAGTTTGAACAGCTGTGAGGCCTCTGTAATGTTTAAGTAATTGTTTTTAAACATTTCAAGAGGAAAAGCAACCTGTTGGCTTATGGAGCAATATTGTTTTTCAGCACTCAGATATGAACGATGAACCTGTGTCATATTTCAGCAGATATACAAACTGCCATACTGTAACATTAAACTAGCATTCCTTGAAGAAGAAAAAAGAAAATAAAAAAGCCAAATTGGCATTAATTGATCCCTTATATGTTTTATGACATTTTTCTTCCTGCATCCTTGTTTATAAATGTGTAAGTCCATGGAAGGAGAAAAACACATTGTCTCTGATTAATAAATAGCTTGTGTATTTAAAACAGTTATAGCTGATTGGTTGGAGAGTGCTGGCTCCTGCGTGAGTGCGCTGTGATTTGTTGCTGTGGGTATGGAGGGGGAGTTTCTCCTTCCCTCCCGCCTTTTTCTTTTTTGTACTCTGTGATTTACCTCATGATGTTCCTGCTGATGCTCCTGTTTGCCTGACTATTATAATGCTGTATTATAATACTTTGCTTACAGAAAAATTACATTACAGGAAACACATGACAAGTTTTGCCTGACTTTGTATCCATGGTTTACCAATTACCATTTCTTGTTGTTGAAGGAACTGATCTTCCAGAAAGAGAGGGCTTCTTCCATTTTGCATTGCCATCCTTGGTGGGGGCTGGCAAGTTACAACACAAATCTCCAGCTGACTCTTTCTATATTGGCTACCGTTGTTTGAAGTTGGCCACCCACTGCAATATGTGGGTAATTTTCTAGTTCTTAACCAGAGTGGCTGAAAGCTGTAGGCTCTTGTGCATGTATAATTAGTTCTGTTACTTATAGTTTTGCACATCATATTCAAAATGGAATATGTTTCCCTATAAAAAGAGGTATTGTTATGTTGCATTATTCAATGGACAGAGATGTATAATTTAAACAGTACATAGCCACTTGCAGTTACTCCCAGTTAATAACTCAATACCAATAGCGTCATCTCACAGGTCACAATATACCTTAACTTTGAGATAGCATGAGATTTTGAACCTGGTGGACTTTATGTCCAGTGCCCATTCTGTTGTAGTTTTATATCAGGATAAGAAAGCTAATGGTCTCTTGGCCCTTTGAATTACAGTTTAATTCCTTACCATTGGACTTCTGGCTTACAACAATAGTGGGATGGAAAGTTGTGTTATTATGTATATCAATCATGCAGAAAAATGAGGATTGTTGAAGACGACATCATGAATATCTTCTCTGCTTATTAACTATGTGAAGATTGTGTAGAATCCAGCAATACCCCAGCCCACTGTCAAATTATCAGGAAACTGAAGCATTTCTCCTTTAAGAGGGAAGGTTGCACTGTTCAGATCCTTTTAGCAAGGTATATAAACTTAAGCATAATTTGATAGAAATGGAGATTTTATTTCTGCCCTGCTATAAAATTCAATCAATATGTTCTTAATTTGTTTTATACACTGCCTTCCTTCTTCCAACAAAGTGCTCAGTGGCTAAAAATTTTAAAACCCCATACAGAAATACAGAAAAATTAATATTGCTAATTACAATTTTGATGAAACGTCTTTACAAATTTCAGCATGCAGACAGAATGGAAATGCATTCTATAACTCTGGAGCAATACAGAATATGAATCCTCCCTATATCACAAATAAACAATCTTCCGATGGAGGCAAGTCATCTTCAGAAGACAGGCATAAGTTAGTGGAATCTTAAAAGGATCAAACAGTCAGTTATACTCAATGAGAAATAAGCAACCAATGTCAGGCAAACTGCAATCCCTGGATCTTGCACTATTTAAAAACCTGGTTACTACGTTTTGCACTGCAGCTTCCTAATTAAGACTGTATCACCAAGGTGTCTATCACTTTGATCAACTCTGACTAACTGTGGAAGAATTGTAATTGGTACACAAGGCAAATACGAATGCCTTTTCCATATTCAACTGAAGACTAAGAAGGATCCTCCATATTCTATCTGATCTTCCAGGAAGTGTACATCCCTGTCCAAAACATCTTCATCAGTTTTCCATATAGTACCACTTACATTTTGTTTGAATTAAATTTCAACTTGTTCCCCTTACCAAAGTTAAGAATGTTCAATAGTGCTACTTATTACATTAAAATTAGATGAAACTTGATACCAAAAATTCAGATGATCTGCCTAGCAGTTTCAAGTAGACAACATAAGGTAACAAGGACCACGGTGGGGCAATACATATTAATTGACAAGGCATAGAACTGGTGTCAATCAACCCTGTGGAGAAGACAACTTCCAAAGCCTATACCTCTGTTCTGTCTCTCACCTGTCTATCCATCCAACGTCTTGATGAGGAAAATGTTTCTCCAAGCAGAAAAATGATATTTATTAACAGCTAGGAAAGCAGACACACTCAAAGGGTTTCAAAAAGAAGGTAAATGGTGACAACTTCAGGAAAGAATGACAAAAGTGGTATTGCTCAGTTTTCGTGCCAAAGCATACTTGCTTGTTTAACTGAGACTTTGTGGAACTAGTGTGATGTGGAGAAGCCCAAAAGAGATCACAAATGTAAGATGCAGTGCCAATTTCTCATTTTGCAAGGCTTCAATTACATCCACTTGTTTGTTGGATGACATTGTCAAAATTCAGTTAACTGCCTAGGGCTCCAAGAAAGGCAACTGGAGAGAAGAGATTGGACAAGCCAGTCTCTCCATCAAAGCGCTGACTGACAAGTGTGACAGCACCAGCATCTCTCCCCACCCTTATTGCAGCAGGCAAACCCCATCAGCTGCCTTCTTGGTCAAGGGGGAAGGATTAGGGATGCAGCAGCTGTTCAGGTCCAAGGTTTTTATGGCCATGTCTTGGAGGTAGGGGCTAGAGACTCTGGATGCTCAAAACAATGACCTTTGAACCAATGTGCTGGCAAAATTATGAGTAAAGATACTGGTTTGGTTTAGTTTAGTGTGGTGTTTCTCAATCTTGGCAACTTGAAAATATGTGGAGTCAATTCCCAAATTCCCTAGCTACGGAATTCTGGGAGTTGAAATCCACACATTTAAAGTTGCTGTGATTGAGAAACAATGACTTAGACTTTGATTCTGAAATTCGAAGCTCCTTTGATTAGCCTGGAAGAAAGCTGTCTAGAACAAACCAACATACTGCAATTAGCAACCAAATTGATGATTTCTTAACCTTTGCTGTCATGTTAACTTAGCATTCCTTTAAACGTAATACAAGTCCAGCTTTGTTAGAATTCTTCAGCTGAACTGTTGTATATTTAATTACTGTAAAAAGTTTTATCTGTAACATATTGTAAAGTTAATTACAAAGATACCAAGACCATCAAAAGCATTTATGGTTTAATCTTGACTTAAAACAAGGATTGTCCTATAATCGCATTAACTAGGATCCACATTCATCTAATGGCTGTAGATATGCAATTCAGATCCATCTCTAAGCTTATTCAGCTAGACCAGCCTAATTTCTTGTTGGAAAGCCTGGAAAATTAATCATGAAAAATATACACAAGTGAACTAGTTTAAGAGTCTAATGCTTTCTAACCAGTAAACATTGTTAAGCCACAGTGGAATTTTGCCCTGATTGTATTTAGGCAATTGCTAATGATCAAGAGCCTTTCAAGGGAGGATATTTTCTTTTAAAATTAAAATTTTGAGTGATCGGTCCTTTGTTTTCAATAGGTATGATTTTAAAATATGAAGAACTAGCAGGTAATTTTTGAACCAAGACCTTAATCCTTAATTTAATAGGATAACATGGCATACATTTGATGAATAGGGGCACTTCTGAATCAGTAAGATATGTACAAAATCTAATTTTCCTCAAACTGAGAATTTTTCAAAGCCAACCAGAGACTCAAAATGACATTAACAGTACAGTACAGTACTCCCAATCTCCATGTGGCAACCAGGAGACTGAAACCTTTTCATGTGAATTATTATACAGTATTATAAACATTTTCAGGGTTAACAGTATCAGGTCTGTTTCTTTTCTGCCCCTAATATGTAAATTTCCAGGAAGACCAGACAATTTCTATATGAACCATCTTCTAGAACCGGGCTTTTCAACCAGTGGTAGAAAAGTGGTAGCGGGGGAGGGGAATAAGCTGAACCAGTGGCAGCATCGCACAAGCCTGAGCGAGAGATGGCTGGAACTGCAGGACTGTTAGGGCTCAGTGGAAGTGCCAGGATCAGCGCCAGGCTCTAGCTGGAGCTTGACACTGATCCTGGTGTTTCTGCTGAGCCCTGAAGAAGCACCAATCAGCTGGAAAGCAGCACTGATCCTGGCGCTTCTGCTGAGCCCAGAAGAAACGCCGATCAGCTGGAACGTTGCAGCATCTCCAGGATCTTGTGATTTACATTCAGATGCTTGGCAACTGATTCATATTTATGATGGTCACAGTGTCCCAGGGTCATGTGAAGTGACCAAAACCTGCTGCAACCACCCAGCAGACGGGGGGAATAAAAACCAAACACCCCCTCACCCCACCCCCACTGCCAATCCTCAACAGAAATGCTCACAACAATGAAAACCTCGGACAGGAGGAAGAGTGCGGCCAGGCAGGCAGGCAGGTGTCTTGCTCGGCTGTGGCTTGGGGGGCACTTTTTTCAGTGCCATTGTAACTTCAAACAGTCACTAAGCGAACTGTTGTAAGTTGAGGACTACCTGTACTTTATCACTTTTTTCCTTTTTGGGGGGGTCATCAAGTTTTTGACACCTTGCTAGGCGACTGGTGGTACTCGGATGTTGCCATATCCTAAAAGTGGTACAATGGGTGAAAAGGTTGAAAAGCCCTGAACTAGAAGATTCAAAAACATTTTTTACCTGTGCAGTAGTTAAATTCTGTGTTGTCGCAATGAAAGTAAGGCTCAGCTGTTTATAGAAATAATCACTTTTATTTACCACTTTAGATTTAATACATACTAGCTATCTTGTTTTTAGATGATATATATTATACTTTATAGACTGTAACATTTTAGATTTTTACTTGTACAGATAAAGCAGTTTTATAGCTGTGTATGTATGTCATATTTTATTTTATTTTAAATATATTTTATTGATTTTTTAATATAAACATCTTGATATTTGGTAAATAGCATGTTGTCTGAGTTTATATTTACAAAGTAATCACTAACGGTTAGTTTCTATGTATATTCCAAAATCCACATAACTTTGCTTGATTTTCTCTTCTTCCAATAATATTCTCTCTGCAACCTTAAATTAATACAATTCTTATTAATTTGATAGGTAACAATTAAATATAAAGATTTTTCTAAAATTTCTACCAATAATAATCTCATCAATATCATGCTTCTTTTCTATCTGGTAATCTTGGTTGCCTCATCACAAATCCTGTTTATTTAAATTTATTTTCCCTACAATGTTCAAAACATTTCTACTGGTTAAAATTTTCCCAGAATTAATTACCTTGAAGTATTTAAATCTATTTTCATATCTTAAAAGATAAGTAAGAAAAAGACACAAAAAAGACATAAAAAAGAAAAGACGTGAGAGAGAGGAAAAAAAGAAACAAGGAAGAAAAAAGGAAGAAAGTAATATATTACTTAAAATATGTATCCTTCTTGAACTAGTATACACTTATTTCCAAATTCTTTCTGTTCTTTTTACCCACAATTAAACCTATGTTTAATCTTTAAATGTTCTATTTAATAAATCCAATCATCTAATCTTTTAACTCTATTCAAAACATTTTTTCCTATTTTTAGTTATCTATTGGAATTTTCTTAAAACAATTACATTTAAATATCTAAAACATTTCCTTTATGTTAATCATCCCACACATTTTTATAGTTCTCATATTGAAAAAAAAAAGAAAAAAAGATACTGTCTTACTTAGAGAGTTCATCCCTCAAACTAAAATCTTTCAATTTCTTCAGCCATATCTAATTCAGCCATATCTAATTCCTCAATTCTCACTTTAGCCCTCTTTTGGCAAGCATCTCTCCCAATCAATATATTCAGTTGCATCAAAGAGTCTTTCCATAATCTTGTAAATGTTGTTGTGGATATAGTAGGCAAATCAAACATGTCTTTGTAAAAAGATTTTGCCCCTTCATATTCATTGAAGATTTCTCTCATCATCCCTTGTCTCCCCATCTCTTATAGAACTCCCAAAGACTCAGCAATCCATTGTGTCAAATCTTTTTCCTTATCCTCAAATTTACTCTGTGGTCTTGGAGTTATCTTTTCAATGTTCAATGTTTCTTGTAAGTCCTTCTACACTTGAGTCTCCACTAGCTTATATTCAGTTGTCTGCTTTACACAATCTCTTTTTTTATATATTCTGATTGTTGTGACGTTAAATTGAGAATGCATTCGTTTAAATTTTCAGTCCATCTTTCTATTTTTTTCCCCATAAACTTAATTCACCATTTCCATTTAGAGAAAGGTGGAACAAACCCCCTCCCTCACTTTCGGAGGATTTTTACTTCTGGTTTTTTTTATTTTTTTTCCTCAGGAAATCAATCAGGTAGAAGAGAGAAAATCAATATTCTGACCCAGTTCAGTCACGCTGTTTACAATCACACTTAGTTTAGTGCTTTTTGGCTTCAGTTGCATGTAGCTTGGGCTAGACTCACAAATAATGCTAGTCTTTCTTCTGTCGGTTTTTGGAGAGCTTTCCCCAAATGTCCAGATCAAACACCATCTCCCCAGGATCAGCGGGGCTTCCCTCCTTCCTTGCCACCTCTCCAGGGTGGCTTAGGGCCCATTTAGGGTCCCCAAACAGAAAGAAATCAGCCGTAGGGATCAGATTGTTTTGATCCCTCAACTGGTGCACTAGCTGCGCTGAACCAGAAGCCGTATGTCACATTTTATTGTGTCATCTTTGTTATGCTAATATTTTAACTCATCAGATTTTACACGGGGGTTCTATTGCTTATTTATTTATTTATTTATTTATTTTTGTTGGTCAGGGACCGAGAAAGCTATATCCCTAAGATATAGGTTGATTCTGGTGATATGTGGACATGAGCGTAGGTAGTCCTCAACCAATGACTGTAACTGAGCCAGGAACTATGGTTGTAAGTCTTGCCGGTCATTAAGCAGATCACCATGTGACCACAACCAATTTTACAACCTTTTTTGCAGCACTTGTTAAGCAAACGCCTTGGTTGGCAAACAAACCCATGGTCTACAATGGGCATCTTTTTTTTACCAGAAATTGGAAGAAAAAGCCAATTTACAACATTGTAAATTGTGACTATGTGACTGCAGGATGCTGCAAATAGCCATAAATGTGGGTCAATTATCTGAAGCGATAAAACAGGAATTAAAGAAGAATTGCCAAACATCCAAGATGCAATCACATGACTGTGGAGCCCGGCTGTCAGAACTTTGAATCCAGATTTTAAGCAGCCCTGGAGAGATTGGTCATTATTTGGGTCACTAAGCAACCGGTCATAATTTGAGGATTGCCTGTACAACAGTAAGTATAGATGGACAATTAACTGGGACTTTATAATGAAATAGTTGGAAGTTATTATTTCATTTGCTTGGCTTTGTACCTGTTGCATTATCCAATACCAGACAAGGGGAAGTATTTCAAGGATGGCGCTTTCAAGAGTGAAGGCCATCCTTTCCGGCAAGAATAATCAAATCCTTACAGGGATTTGTTGCTTTGATCAATTTATCCTTTAACAAGAGCAGGTTCATGCCTTTTTTCCTTATACTGTACATCAAACTATACTCCTTAATCCATGCTCTTGGTTAAATCTATAATGTTTGTTTATCCATTTATTTACTAAACATCTTTATTTGACTGCCCAACTCACACACCATAACTCCAGGTGGCTTACAACATTAAAATTCAACAATTAAAAACCCATTGGGTTATATTAAACCCGTGCAAATTAAGATCCCCCTCCCCTTTTATCCCATGTATATTTTCATTCAATTAAATTGCCTGTTAGACAAGCCTAGTATTTAGTTCAGCCAGCAGGAGCTCAGCAGGATGAGTTTTACAAGCTCTGCAGGGAACCAAAAGTAGAAGCAGAAAATACCAATGACATCCAAGGGATGGCATTGTTTCTATCAGGTAAGAAAATGGTATTAAAAATGAAGTTTGAAAGCTGCTACATTGGAGCTAAGCAGGTCTGTGTTTCTCTCTGTAAGTATAACTCTGTAAGTACAACTGTTTCTAAACAGTTTTTAGCAGTTGTGGTTATAGACCACAAAAAAGGGAGTCCAGGGCCCATCTCATCCATTCCTGTTGTCAAAGGTTCATGGTTCCTTCTGCCTTGTCTACATCTCCAGCAACCACTGGAACAGGTTCTCCTTCCCCAAAACGCCCTGTTCCTAATTTATACTATCTTGAAACTAAGAGAAGCATATGAGCTGTCACCCCCATCACCCAAAGACCGGTCCTTTGGGAAAGTAAATACAGCATAAAAAGCTGCATTTCATTGAAATAAAGAACAAAATCAATCCTATCAAAGGATTGAGAGTGGATGATCAGTCAAGTCCTTTATTTCAGAGAATGGACTAGAAACCATGTTCCTTCATGTCCTGTAAATTGTGCACTTGGAATCTTCATTTTTTTTTCACAGTGCCTTCCAAAACAGAAGGATTATAGTTCAGGGATTAAAGCAGGGCTTTTCAACCTTTTCACTCATTGTAACACTTTTAAGATATGGCAATATCCGAGTACCACCAGTCGCCTAGCAAGGTGTCAAAAACTTGATGGCCAAAAAAAAAAAAAAAGGAAAAAAGTGATAAAGTACAGGGAGTCCTCAACTTACAACAGTTCGCTTAGTGACTGTTCGAAGTTACAATGGCACTGAAAAAAGTGCCCCCCAAGGCACAGCCGAGCAAGACACCTGCCCACCCAGCCACGCTCTTCCTCCTGTCCAAGGTTTTCATTGTTGTGAGCATTTCTGTTGAGGATTGGCAGCGGGGGTGGGGTGGGGAGGTGTTTAGTTTTTATTCCCCCCGTCTGCTGGGTGGTTGCAGCAGGTTTTGGTCACTTCACATGACCCTGGGACACTGTGACCATCATAAATATGAATCAGTTGCCAAGCATCTGAATGTAAATCACAAGACCCTGGAGATGCTGCAACGTTCCAGCTGATCGGTGCTTCTTCAGGGCTCAGCAGAAGCACCAGGATCAGCGCCGAGCTCCAGCTGGAGCCTGGGGCTGGTCCTGGCATTTCCGCTGAGCCCTGACAGCCAAGAAGCGCTGATCAGCTGGAAAGCGGCACTGATTCTGGCGCTTCCGCTGAGCCGACAGCCCTGCAGCTCTAGCCATCTCTCGCTCAGGCTACCACCTTTCTAGGATGGCCGCGTACCACCTGCCAGGTGCCAATGTACCACAGGTGGTACCCGTACCACTGGTTGAAAAGCCCTGATCTAGGTCACTGGTTCCCCTTCATGTGTTTCTCCCTTGTTTTAAAATATAATCATTAGAATTTGACCTACACAATTATAATTAGAACTTGCATAGAGTTAATAGAATGGGATAGGAGTCACATGTGTCTAAGTTCAGAATAGTTTAAGAGAGTTTAGATATTGTTTTCCAACTATAGGAATTGATAGGCAAAGACCTGTGGCCTTTTCTCATTGTTATAAACTCAATGGTTCAATTTATTATTTTTCTTAATAACTCTTTTGCTATTAGACAGAGCAGTGGCAATTTGCTACTGAAGCCCCATTACTGGCTCAAATAGGTCTCAGTAATCAAAATATAACACAAGGACCTATTAAACAAATTTCAGGGTGGAGAAATAAAATAGTATTGAGAAATTCTGCTCAGGAAGAACAGAACAATGTTTCCCAGCAATAGCAAAATTGCATTATACCATCTTCATCTTCTTCCAACAAGTGCTCTTGATTTTTGCCTTGGTGTACAGAAATTTGATCCAAGAAATGAGAACAAAATGATTAAAATCTTGCACCTGATAGATACTGAGTGACAATCTCTTAGGATCCTAGTAAGTAGATACTATGCCACTTGCACTTGTGCAACTGTGCTTTGGTGTCAAATGCTCTTGATGAATTCTGGTGATAAGTAAAACGATAATGAAAACACTATTTAAATGTGTACTTTGTTAAAGTGTAACATGTAGCCGAAGATGTGTGTGCTTTAAATTTCCAATTTCTAATTCGATTGTATCTTCCCCGTTGCTTTTTTAAATATTCAAATGATGACAAGTTTCCGTACTTCATACAACTAGATTTAATAAGTTATTACAGAAAAAAAAATAATTCCAAACTACAAAGTTGAAGCAGTTGTAAGCAATAGCAGCGTGGAGCTTCATGTTTAGTCACAGTACTGCAGTTCCATACAAAGCATTAGTCCAAGCCAAAAAAAATAAAAAATAAAAGGTAAAAGCCTTTTAGGGTTACTAGCAAAACCAGTCTAAAGAGAACATGTAATAAAAGATATGGTACACTGAAAATTAGTCAGTTAAAAAAAACAACTACAGAGATCTTAGCTGTGAACACTCATCTCCATTATTTTAGACAGCAAATTACAAATACCTAATACTTTATACCCCAACAGAACAACATCCAGAAACAAACCAGCAAAAAAAGCAGAAATGATTTTCCTGTATTAGCACCCTGAATATCTACTTGTTGCTAAACAATGTTAAATAAATTTAAAGTGTGCAGAATAACATAACAGCTCTTGCTCTTCTCCTATTCAGGAGTAAATCATAGCATGAATATTAGAACAGACTGTATGGTTAAGACAGAAACACTACAACAGTAGAAATTAAGAAAACCTTTTAAGTGGAAAAAAAGGAATGCTGACATTATACAAACTGGTGTAAAAAGCAACTACATAAAAGGCAGGTTTAACAAAAATAGTTTAAAAAAACCAATCTGTGACTAATCTTTCACTCGTATCTTGCAAGTAGAGATGTCACAATACTGAAATATTAACATAGGAGATTTTCTCCTAGTAAAGCACTGTATTTTTGTACTACTCTAACAAAGATAATGAAATCTGTAATAACTGCATATTTGTAATACATTTTTTAAAAACCTGCTTTCCTACAAGGCAAGTGTGTAGGCAGGAGTATAAGCACACACTCACCTCATTCCATTCTTGCAGGAGTTTGAAAAATTTCTCCTTCACTTCTACTGTATTATGCTTTTTCAATTTGTGTTTGTTCCAACCATAGAACCTAGTTAGAGTCTAAATTTTACTATTTGAAATTGCCTGTACATTACTTACAAAGAACTCACAAAGGCCAACTCCAGATATTTACACAAGACATCAAGGGACAGCTTCCCTTCAGCTGAAGTCCTCATAAAAGCAGATAAAATCTGACGACTGATATATCTGGAGAAGGCCATTGTATCTTCTGTTTATGTAACACCAGTTTGAGTTGCAGGATCTAAAGCAAGGTTTTTCAAAGTTGGTGTCTTGAAGATGTGGGGACTTCAACTTCCAGAATTCCCCAGCCATGCTAGCTGCAGAATTCTGGGAGTTGAAGTCCACATATCTTCAAATTGCCAAGTCTGAGAATCACTGATCTAAAGGAAGGGATAACAGTACCCAGCTTCCACACAGAGGTTTTGCTAGTATTGCAGTAAAGGGGTAGGACAGGCAAAGGTGGAGATGAATTACAAAAAATGATGCAATGTTATTTTTATAGCAGCAACAGATGCTGTTCTTATGCTATAAGAGGCCTAACACAAGAAAGGGAGAAATATACAAGCAGTTTGAAAAAAGTGCTCAGATCAGGTAATAAGGGTTCCTATACATGCATTAGATAGCACTAACTATGAGAAACTTACACTGTATGGTACACTGTAACATTATGTAGATACTATACAAATTTCCTCCATTTGTTCTGAGTTACCATGTAAAGAGGCGCAGGGAAATGCAGCATGAAGGATAGGTTTAATAAATAAATAAAAGCATGGCAGATCACCCAGAAGCCATTTGGGAGAGATTTAAGGGAATAGTTCAAAAACAAAAATGTCCATAAAGAGGATGCATGGTTGAGTACGGAGGAGGTGACTTAGCCAAGCCTTAATGCTGCGTAGTTCCATTTATTTTTCACCCGTGCACCCACTATGCAACAGTACTGGATGTGCCCATGGTAATGGTGAGGAAGCAAATTGGTAGGATGCTAAACAGCCAAGATTGTAGACCTGTTATTTCTACAGATTGGAGTGAATTACAACAGCAACAGTGTTTATTAACATTGGTGTTGTACAAATCTAGACAGCGAACTGGTACTGTGACATCCCTATTGTCTTCCTAAATCATTCTGATAAAGGAAAAAGCTTCTAAAAAATATCACATCATTTTCCTGCTTCATTCTGTAATTTTATTGCCCAATTATTCATTACAGTTTTTCAATCATTTCACATATCCAACCATTTTCACACCATTGTAAACCACATCAGCAAGTTAATACATAAAGCTTTGCATTTCAAAAAACTAGACACTTTAGTAACAATATTACAAAGGTTTTTTAGCTTCAAAAATAACTGAAAATGAAAAAAATAAACTTTTAAAGAATTAGCATCATAAAATTAATTTATTCCAAGTAAAAATACAAAATAATATTAATGACATTGACCAGATATGAAAGTCTCTCCCAGAAACAACTATATTAATGGTTGAGAAAGCATTCCTTAAAGAAAATCTGAAATAAAAATGAAAAATATGTCAATGTTTAAATTTCTCTTAGCAAAAAATCTTTCTAAAAATAACAATGAAAATCTGTCTCAGTACAAAGGCTACATTACTATTGAAAAAATACCAGCATGAAGAAAAGGTACATATTTGACAGTAGAAAAATGATCTTAGTGAATCACAATGTCTAAAGTTTGCAATGAAAATAAATTTGCAATAAAGATTTATGCCTTTTTTCTTTTCTTTTTTCTTTTTTATACAAACAGTACAAACAGTATTGCACATAACAACAAATAGTCGAGGTTAAGTTGCTTTCAAAAAGAAAACCGACTAGTTCAAGTCTCGCATGGAGGGAAGGCCACAAGTGGGCCTGTGGTACCCAGGGGCTCCTTCATCCAGTTGCAGTTCAGAACAATTTGTTTTAAAAAATAACTTCTTTTCTGGAAGGACCCTCTCAGAATAATGGGGTAAGATATTAACAACCGGGGGGGAGGGGGCACATTCATTTACAAAACAAAAGGGGAACTTGTTATAATTTAATAAACTAAAAATTATCTTTAAAAAATACAAACAGAAGAACTCTCACAATTCTGGTCAGTCGTGCATAATCGCTTGATTATAAATATACAAATTAAGGGCAAAACAGGTTTTTCACCTTCTGTTCACAACTTCCAGCACCAAAGCAATTTGTTTTTAAATTTCCTTGCTGTATTCATTTTAATCTCATCGTTTACATAACTTCCAGCATCTCTCCCCCCCTTTCTCCTTTCTTTCCAGCTATGTTTGTATGTGGGAAAGGGACATTTCTTCATAAATGTTTATTGTTTCACATAATTAGGTAGACTTCGGTAGGATAGCTATGATCTTCAATACAGTTATAAAGCTCTAACTTCATTTTCAAAAAAGCAAATAAGCATGAAAAAAATAAAGTTACCCATCTGTTAAATCATTTCCTCACAGAATTAAATTAATATATATTTTTTTCTGAATAAACTTACTTAGAAAATATTTTCTTTCCTATATTTCAAAATTGAGGTATTGCAAAAGATCATGTCAGTCAGAAAGCATGCCTTTTTTCTTTAAAAAAGAATAATCTGCCAACTATTGAAAACTGTCTAGTTACAAAAAGTAGTGCATAACAAATCTTGTATAGATGAAAAAAAGAAGGGAAAGGAAAAAGAAAACCCCAAACAAAACAAAATAGATTGCTGGGCTAGATAAAGCAATATCACAAAAATGCCCAGGAGAAATTGCAAAAGGGATACCAAGAAGAATGAAAATTTTTAAACCAGTAAAAAAACTATTTTTTTTCAACAGAGAAAGATTTTCTCCCCCTCCCCCCCAAGCCAATAATTTCAACTGAACACTAAAAGAAAATGTAGAAAGTTACAACATTAACAAGGCCATCACAACACTCAAAACAGGGACATTTCAACATCTACTATGCAGCGCCATATCCACTCAAGACTGTCCCCAGACCTCCAAAACTAGGGATGGGGTGGGGGAAGAACAAACCCACAGAAAACCCAGAAAAATAATGTACACATTCTCACATTTTCATAAATAGCACACTAATATGTGTTTATGTGTTTGCCTTGTAGCCCCATATTATATGCTAAAAAAATGTCCACTGTTCAGATTAGATCTCAAATATATTCAAGCTTCACAGGATACATCCAGGATTTAAGAAATTAAATATCATACCCAAGATAATTTTTGTATGCAGACATTTCTTTAGCACCACTTTTCCCAATCAAAATGTGCCCCGTTTATCAGCCACTATTTAAGCTGGTAGTGTACATATGCTATTGCGAGCTCTTTGGTTTTCTGGACATGGGCTGCAGCTACATAAATAGGTGCAAGCTTTTATGAGATAGGAACTAAGAGCTCAAAATTTGTTTTGTGAGTGCGCATATGTATTTGTTTCTATGGTTGAACTTTCAAAAGAGTGTGAATGGTAGACATAGAGGCTTAAACAGTTAGTTTGATCACAGTACTAGACATAATTACTTTACTATATAAAATAAATTGCACAATATAGAACAGAGCACCGCAAAGTACTTCGTCTATCATTCACAAATCTGTTTAAGGATATTTCTACATCTATTCTTTTTAAAAAATATCTGTTGTAATATAGGCGATACGGCTATGGGCTGATTTTAATTTCAGACGCATCTACATAGACTTAGACATGCCTTCCTCCAGTCAGTAACCTGTGTGCGTATGTGTGTGTGTGTGTGTTTTAAATTATTTTATTGAGTACTTTGTAGCCTATATAGAATCTTAATTGGTGCATTGTGGGTAGAGTTTTGTATTAGATATCTATAAAAAATTTATTGCATGCGTCAACCTGATTAAACATGCAGTCAAAACTATTGACCTTCCTTGGAAGCTTTCTGAATGCTCTACTGATCTTTCAGCAGCCATTACTGTTTTAAATCACATAATTATCTTTTTAAATGATACCCTAGCTTGAATAGAGTAATGTGGTATTAGTAATACCATCTTAATAGCAGCAAAAGCTATTGCAGCATACATTTACATAACACTAAAAGGCCTAAACAAATAGGAAACCCTCAGCAAAATAGAAAAGGGATGGGGAGGTGGGAGTGGAGAAAATGTGATCCAGCTTATGAGGTATCATCCTTATCAGTAAAAATAGAGAGCAACTAAAGATTGTTTAGGGTTTTTCCTACTCTGAATGATTGCTGAATATCCACTGTAAATTTTTGCTACATCTGCCACCTACTTGTGAGTGTTACCTTTGGTAAATCATGTGCTAGGGGCAAATCAAAGTTTCTGAAAATAAGTGCATGCTCCAGTTTTAAAATAAAAGTACATAATTTAAAAAAATCTTAATCACATATACACCAACCTAGTGGAGGCTGATGACCATAGCAGTCTACTTATTGTTAGCCGTGACAAGTCTCAGGTAAGAAATTAAGGTACCAAGCAGATGTTTGTGTGAATCAAAGTGCAAAATCAGTACAGTTACACTCTGCTAGGCTTGTATTATACTGGACATAGTGTTCAGTAATGTGACTGTAAATAATCATAATCATCATCATCATTATAATCATAACCATCATCATAATAAAAAGACCCATCTCTTCATTAAAGTCAAGGATGAATGCACAGATTTCCAGAACACAAAAGCCCTGAGGCAGCACTCCTTTCCCCTTCAATCCAGTCGGCTCCAGTACTGCTGGCCTTTGGCCCGGGCCTCAGCTCCAACGGAAGGGCACGTGGCGGGGCCGGTCGCCTCCTTCCTTCACGAGCGGCTTGTGGAACTCTCGTCCAGCCCGAGAATGAATGCTCGCCCAACAGTATTCACAGTAATACTGCAAGCAGGTAACATTGGCACAAAAGAATGGAGCAAATTTTCCACCACAGCGAGTACCCTGGCATTCATCACACATCTGATCATCAAGCACATATGGCTTTACTTCCACCTATAAAGGGAGACAGGTACAGAGTCAATCAGTAAATAAAGAGCATTTGTGAATGACCCTTGCACGTCAGAATTGACTCTAGTGCAACCTCTCACAAAGTAGACAAGAGCCAGAATTCCCCAGCTTTAAAAGAAAGAGAAACAGTTTTTCAGCTTTAAGACATCACATATATTGAATAGAAGGGGTAATTTTAATTGGTATATCTTGTCATATCATGCGGTTGCAAATTTAAAAAGTTGCATCAGAAAAAATACATTTCCATGTTTCACAGTATTTGTAGAAAAGCTTGGTTTTTGTTATGTAAATTACCAAAGGAATTCTGCCTTTAATTTAATCGTTGTTAAAATATTACTGTCATTTCTTTCTCTATTACAAGGAATGTTTAACATCTCTTTTTTTCTCAAGTTTAACATCACTCCAGATTTGAACTGAAAGGCCTATATACAGATATTCCTCACTTACTGACCACAATTGGGATTGGCAACTCTTTTGTAAGCAGTGCAGTTGTTGTGTGATGTCATGGACCGTGCTGGCCTATGATATGAATTCCAGCTGTGGTCATTAATTGAATCACCAGGGGTCATTAAGCGCAATGTCATATGACCATAACTTGTGACTTCCTCCAGCTTCTCCATTGACTTTGCTTGTTGGAAGCTGGTTGTGAGGGTCACAAATAGCAATCACATGACCGTGGGACACTGTGACCATCATAAATGCATGCTGGTTGCCAAGTGGTGTGATGGCCACTAATTTATGAACCAGTTGTAAGACTAATTTTTTACTGCCATCATAAGTTCAAAGAGATGCTGAACAAATAGTCAGAAAGTGAGCACTATTTGTGAAACTATCAAGTATATTTGAGTATATTCCATGTTAAAATATAATTTGCTTTTAATATTCTATTAGACGTTCTACCTTTCACATACTGCCTTATTTTTCTTGTAAACATATTAGACACTATGATCAAAACATGTAATCCTACCTGTTCAAAAGCATTTTTTAAAAATGTACTAATTTATATTATAGTCTTAGTCTCTGTAAAGCAACTTTTAGCCACATTGGATGATCCTGGATTATAGATCAATGAATGGTCCAGCTTCACCAGGCATCCATGCAATTTGCCTGCAGAGTTAAGCCAACCAAAAATGCTTTACTTACCCGTTTATCGATGTCATTGTGTTGGAGCTGGACAAAGCGTGCACTAATAGCAGCAATATAGCTCTGCTGATTGGAGAAAGCCACTCTACCAGCACCTTTGGGGTACTTTAACTCTGGGTCTGTATCAATGCCAGCATAGCAGACTCCTCCATACAAACGATCCATAATCATAGCTAGTTCAACTATAAGAGAACATGAATATGATAAAATGGCCATAAATTTAATCTTTAGAATCTCTGGCACTTCTATACTGTTAATGTTTTTACTTATTTCTTAGGAAGCTGATCCCTTAATTGTCTTCCATTAACTATAAAATGTTGAGAGCAATGGGGAGGGGCAAAAGGAGTTAGAAAGACCTTCCTCAAATTGAACATGGAGTAAGCACCCAAGAAATCTAATACAGAACACCTCTGACCTATCACACAAGAGACAAACTTATAAAGCAAAATTTGATTAGCCATCAGAAAAGAATACCACCATCAGCATATTATTATAACTAAAAAATAAGTTAAACTGCAATTTCAACCAATAGAAGTAATAGGTAGTATTTCAATACATTTTTTCAGGAGTGTATGTTTGAGATAATTAATCTAAATGTCAAATTTACTTTGGATACCAAATATCCAAAGGAAGAGATTATTACCACCACTTCCAAAACCTCTTCCTAAATGGCTTGAATTAAAACCTGAAACTATGAGATATATGACATATTAATAAAAATAGAATAGATACATTAAAATCAGTATCCTGCATTTGAAAAATCCTTGAGTTGATTTTAAATAATCAAATGGAACTAGAGTAAAGCAATCTAGGTATCAGCTATGGTTAAAAAGGCCAATTTAAAGTAGCAGACAATAAAATTTGAGAAAGCAATATAAAAGGACTAAATCTAAACATTATTAAAATTATTTAGACAATGGACAAAACTTAAAAGAAACAGATACAAATAACATTGCAAACAAGGCCACTAATTAAACATGTTACAAATATTGAGACAAAAGCTAAAGTATTAGCCAATGCACAAGGAAAAGTTTCTCTTTTGAAACATGTTGTTTTTATTACTGGATTATAGTAAAAGAAATCAATTTCAGTGATTCTGTCAATAGTTGATAGTAATAGATGGTTGTATACAGCACATAGTCTAAAGAAATAGATGTAGCTAATTATTTGAAAGAAGTCTCAGTTCAACATTTTTAGAATAATAGCAGAGGTAATTCTCAATTATCAACTACAGTTGTGACTGGCAATTCCATTGCTAAGTGATGTAGTCATAAGTAAAAGTCATGTGATCATGCAGACTTACAATGTCAGTTCATCAGTTCCAGCTGTGGTTATTAAGTGAATCACCACAGGCCGTTAAGCACATTACTGGACAGTGACTTGTAACTTCTTGTTAGCTTTCCTAATGAAGGTCACAAATGATGATGGGACAATGGAACACTGTGACCATTGTAAATGCACGCCGGTTATCTAGCGCCCAAATTGCAATCACATGACCACAGAGAGTTTGCAATGGCTACAAGGACAGATAATCTTTTTCTTCAGTGTGCTTGTAAACTTTTCATGGTCACTGAATGAGTGGTGAATAAGGGGATGATCTTTAGTTATTCTCAAAGACAGGAAGTATCATACAGGCATTTCCTGATACACCTATCCCATTAGTGAACCAAGATGCTAAAATATGCATGTCAATATTGGTCAATAGATTACATTCAATGATTAGTAATTATATTAATCTGGATTAAATTGGATTCATCAGGAGCAAACAGATTGGAAATCCAATTAGGTATATTCTTAATAACATTCTATATTGGATTTAAAAAACTGGCCTTTTTATTCTAGATGCTTACAAAGTCTTCAGTATGTTGGCACAGTCATTTTTGCTTAAGACATGAGAAAAATATATATTTGGAGTTAAATTTATAAATGTGGTATAGAAATTATATTTTAAATTAAATGTGATTGTAAGTCTTAAAGATATAGATTCACCACATATAATTATACAGAGAGGAACAAAATCGGTTTACCCATTCTCTGCTCCAATCTATGTCACTGAAAGCCCTTTTATACAATTTAAACAATAACATTGGTAACAACAGTTATTGATAACAGTAACAGCCTCATGAGGAAGCAATTTATACATGCTCTGATGATACTGTTGTAATGTTGCCTAAGTCAAATCAGAAATTTCCTTTAGTCAAAGAAGAAAAATTAAACTAATCATGCAACAGCATGGCTAAAAATAAATTTTAAAAAGGCTGAGGGATTGTTTACCAACACAATTCCAAATTATAGCACTAGGTAAGGCAGGGATCTTCAAACCTGGTCCTTTTATGACTTGTGGACTTCAACTCCCAGGCACGCTGGCTGAGGAATTCTCGGAGTTGAAGTCCACAAGTCATAAAGGGGCCAAGTTTGAAGACCCCTAAGGTAAGGGATAAAGTTGCCATAAGCAGTATATTAGATTTTTTTCCTTCCATTCAATTGTGCCAGTTTCTTAGAGACTACCTGAACAAGTCCCTGCAGTTTTCTTGGCAAGACTTTTCAGAAGTGGTTTGCCACAGCCTCCTTCCTAGGGTTGAGAGAAAGTGGCTGGTTCAAGGTCACCCATCTGGCTTTGTGTCCAAGGCAGGACTAGAAATCAGTCTCCCCGTTTCTAGCCTGACCACTACACCAAATTGGCTCTCATTAGAACTTTAATTTTCTCCTCAACAGTTTCATGTTAAAATCATTAATTTAACTTTGCTAATGCATAAAATTAAAGATCAACTTAATTATGACACTCATCAAAAACTATTTTAGTGAAAACTGTATCTTCTTAAAAATAACTCTACTTCTAAATTATTTAAATCATTCCTAAATACTACCTATTTCCTTAACTAGCAAAAAAAAATTTTTTGGCAATTTTTAAAAACAAAATTTGTATTTAAAAAAGAGAAACCAATCTGGGAAAGATTAATTTATTTTATAGGTTTTCAACTGATGCTTCTTCCATTATATTAAAATATACATTTTAAAAAATGGACAGAGATTGGAGAATTCAAACTATATAGTCAAAACTTGACATCTTTTTAAATGAAAGACTATTATATGCATAGAACATTCTGGATCCTATTTTAGGCTTTTCTAATGAAATCTGAAAGTAGCATCAAAATTTGCCTTATAGATAAAGGAAAACAGTGCTATTTTATAAATGGAGGATTAGGCTATTTTAACAACAGCATGCATAAGTTCTATCAGTCCTTAAAGATGAAGAAGTCACTTTACGCTTACACATTTCAAAGTAACTATTCTTGAAGTGGAGAAAAATATTAAAGGGCAATGTCAAAAAATATGCCGCATTATGAAAGGTTCTTGAATGCTTTCTGTTTAAAATATTTAGAGGATTAGAAACTGGGGATAAAAAAAGACATGTTGTAGATAAAGAAACCGTTAATAGAGGTCTCTCAAATCAATTAGAGAAAATGTATTGCAATAAATACAATAATATAATAGTATAATTCTTCAGGCAAATAGTTCAAGTACTATTTTTAAAGAGTATTGGGAGGCATGTGGCAACATTAGAATGTACTGGCATGGCGTTATAGGATTGCTCCAATATCCAACAATTTTGGCAGTCCAGTTTTAGGTAAGTATATGTACCTACACCATCAAATTTTAGGTAGATAAATATACCACTTACACCATCAGAATTGTTATCATGGATTGAAGGAGAAAACAAAATATTAAAATCAAAGACATTATTAGAATTATTTAATGGCAGTAAAAGTATTTACAGCCCAGAAATAACATTTCATTTTAGACCTTTGGTACTCCAAATTATCAGAAATAGTTTTTAAGGCAAAAGCTTATGGCCACTATATACAAAATGCAGAGTTTTTGATACAATGGCTCTGTTCACCTAATCTGCAAATTTTTTTGATTAGGTTGCTATAAATACAAAATCAATTTAATGACATTTGTCCTCAACAATATACAAATTGTGGAATGAAGATAAATAGTTTGAACAGGAGGGTTAAAAATATATGAATATATACTGAGCATATTCTTGTTTTTTAATAATTTGAAATAATTGGAAATTGTAAATTTGAACTGAAAACTGAAATATATACCAAGAATTATTAGAATTTTTATTTAAGATAATCTGATATTTCCAGAGAAAGACTTAAATATTAACTATATATTATGAGGACTGTTGTAATTATTTCTCTATCATTTAAAAAACCCAAGGATTATTCAAATGCTTCTCCATATCATTTTTTATATTCAAATTTATTACTCTACCCCAGAGAGTCTTTGAAAGTCACATAGTTCCCTCAGCTTCACCAGTTTAAGAAAATTACTTTCAAGTGGAAAACTGATCATGACAAACAAAAGGGAATAGCCATTCTTCACTTGAAATGCAAATTGACAATGCTTTCGGGTTTTTGTTTTTTTTTAATATTCCCTCTTGAATTTAACATAGCTGCCTATGGTAACTGGAAGGACTCCTTTGGTGAGGAAAACCAAAATCCTTTCTATAAGGATAAAGAATAGGATTGTAATGTTCATTTATTCTCTCTCCTAAGCTTCAACCTCTGATAGCTGTTTGAGTAGATTTCCCAATCATCTTGAAGAAATTTTGAAATATAAGAGAGAGAGAGAAGAGTATCAGCAAAAATCACTTGTGAGATTACCCAGTTGGTTCCATTCAATTGCAATGTAAAATAGAAAACATACAAAAAGAAGAGAAGTAGAACTCACTCATTTGAAATACCCTAAATAAAACTAGGCAGATTATTTTATCAAGCTTCAAGCAGTTTTTCACATTCAGCTGGCTTTTTATACTTTTACTCACCAGCTCGGAGGGGTCGTGGAACTCCTCCCACAAAAATAGTTTTTCTGGGGTCTAAAGGTTGAGAACCATCCATTACAAAGTCACTGTCGCTTAAATTCCAAGGTCGAATTTGTACCTGAAATATTCCAAAAATCAGCTTCCTTTTAATCTGCCTTTTGAAAATTAATCTAAGACCAAACAACTTTTATGCAGTGTCTTAACTATCTATAGGTATCAAAATCAACTCGTGGGCTGAATGTTTTAGAAGTCATTTTTACAAAAACATGCTTTCCATGAAAACCTGCAGTAAAACCATTAATAACATCTACACTGTGGCTTAACCTTGTTTCATGGCTATATTAACCAAGGAACACCAAATACATATTAACCTTTGCCAATATGGCAAGATAGTCTCATACATTGGTTGCCTAGAAAATGATAAATTTTGATAGCCTATCCCGGAATCTCTTCATTCTTACTTTTACAATAATGTCTGCCAATCACAATATCAACTTGTTTTGCAAGTAGGAAAGATTAGTTAATGCTTAGTGTAAGACGTTCACTTCTGAATGGCATAGCAACATAGAATATTAGGATAAGCAGACAGACATGCAGCTTACTATTTTATTCAGGATGCACACAAAATGTGTAAGCTTACTCTCTGAGACATCAGAGCAACATAAGAGACTCTAGAATATCCAGACAACCTAGGTCACATGTGAAGCATCCAATATACCAAACTATATACCTATGATGAATAGTTAATGTGAGCCACAAGATAGTAAAGCACCTGCAGACATGAAGATGTGAAGGTTTTGCTACTGCAACATGAACAATTTTGATGAAAAACACAGAACTTACTATTCAGAACAAAGAATAAGATAGTTCATAAACTATTTGACATAATATGTTTTTAACAAAGTACTCAACAATTTAATTTATATCACAGAAATTTTTTTTATCTTTTAAATCTTGACTCAAATTACTCACTCAATTTTTTTCTTTTATATAAGAATAAAGTCCAGTCTATTTTGTAGTTTACATAATTCTTCTGTTTCTATAATTAATAACCTTTCCTTTAAAGTATCCATTTTTGCCATTAAAATCTAGGAAGTGACCAAATCTTAGATGCAAAAAAATACACATAAAATGATTCACATATATTACTGACCACAACTGGACTGACAACTCTGACACTAAATGGTATATTTGTAAAATGAAAAATCACATGACCATGACCATCTTGTGATGGCGGTTTGGCAATTCCAGCTGCAGTCATTAAGAAAATCACAATGGGTCGTTAAAATTGATGTCATGTAACATGGCTTGCAACTTTCTGCTGGCTTCCCCATTGACTCTGCTTGTCAGGAGCTGGCTGTGAAGGTTGAAAATTGTGATCATGGGACTGCACGATGCTGCAACTATCTAATTGTATGCCAATGCCACCTAGGAAGACTAATTGTAAGTCTCTTTATTCGGTTCTTTATAACTTCAAATGGCTGCTGAATGAATGGTCGGTAAGCAAGGACTTTTTGTACATACATGTTAATTCAGAATAAATGAGTACTAGACAATCTAATGGCAGGACTGGTTTATGGAACTGGAGGGCCAATTTTATCATCAAAGTTCCCTACACAAAGCCCTCAACTGCATATAGATTCCTGCAAAATGTGATGCTAACTCTATATATTTGAGATGGAATGCACACAGAATCTGAACTAAAAATTAAATATTGAACATATTGGATTTTTAAAAAATCATCTCAAAATAAAATCCTGCCTAGGAGAATGTGTTGATCCAACCAATCCATTTGCTAAAACTACACTACCTGTACTCTACACTACAAATAGACTCCATCTGTCTGCTCAAAACCCTCATCAAACTGGATCTACTGACTGGCTAATATAAAATTGCCCATCTGAAAATTCTTTGGCCTGCCTCTTGGGGCAAGATAATGTAGCAGGTAACTATAGTTTCTGGGTTTTCATATCCTCACTGCCTCATTGTCCCCTTGAGCCTGCCACTCTGCTATATTCCTCCCAGTCTCGGAACCAATGCAGCTTGCTATGGTCCACCTCCCTTGAACTGGCTAGGTAGAAAGTTAAGAAGCTAGGTAAGGTAAGGTAAGGTAAGGTAAGGTAAGGTAAGGTAAGGTAAGGTAAAGGAAGGAAGGAAGGAAGGAAGGAAGGAAGGAAGGAAGGAAGGAAGGAAGGAAAGAGGGAAGGAAGGAGGGAAGGATAAAAGGGATAAAAAGGGATAAAAGTCTGCTATAGGATGAGCAGTTTTTCCCCTCTTCGTGACTTTGCTTCTCAAATTAAACATGCACAACTCTAAACTAAATGCTTGTTATGATTTCAATAGATAACATATTAAGGTTTAAATAATATTTCCTTTAAAATGTCCTTCTATAAGTACTACAAGATAGAAAGAAACCAGGATTACAGAAATGCATTCTTAATTTCATTTTATATAAAGGGGTTTATATTTCTTGAAAAACTGCCTCTACCCCCACCTAATACCACATTTAAATTCCTTTCAATAAGGAGAAGATTTTTTAAGTAATTTAAAAACATGGCATGCTGGTTTATTTACTTTTAGGTGGGGAAGAAAATAATTAAAAAACTCCTTATGTGCCAATCCTTGCAAGACAGAGGATGTTTAAACAATATCATCTGCAATCAAAAATACAGTTTCTGCTACTTAATAACATTTTAAAAGCTAAAGGAAAGTTGGGTGAAAGGGGGATGCATTTATTTACTTAGCTAAGAGATCTGTCTGAATGGAAAGCATTTAGTTTGTTCAATTAATCAGTTAGCTAACTGAATGCAGATAAGCTCTTGAATATTTTGTACTGAGCATTTTCAAAAGAACAAAAAAAATCTGATAAATCTTATATGTGAAATAAGTAGATATTACATATCCACGGCTAATACCATTTTATTTATTATTTAAAACTTCATTCTATGTAAAATTTGTACACTCTCTCATCAGTAACAATATAGGGGGAAAGTCAACTGATAAATCTGAAACAGTGAGTCAAGTTCTTTTTCATTATTTACTGTATTGGGACAATCACTCTGTTTTCATTGATTCTTTTTAGTAAATAGCCCAATATTTTACATTTGCATTATTTTAAGCCAATCTTTTTGAACTGAGCAGCATATAAGCCACATGTTTATATATTGGTCAATTCCATATATATCAAGAATATTATTATTGTTATTCCTCTTACTCAGCTGAATGTTATATGATACAGACAAGAGCACATTATTTAATGCTTCTATGCTAGTTATGATTCCACATCATTGTATATTATAAAGTACATTGTGCTCTCACACTCTCACTCTCTCACTCAGTGAGTGAGAGAGCACAATGTACTTTATAATATACAAATAAGAATATAAACATACATACATAACAAATAAGCAAATAACTAACACAATTTCTTTCTCTCTCTCACACACACACACTTTATGTCTGTGTGTATGAGAGAGAAAGAGAGAAATTGTGTTAGTTATTTGCTTATTTGTTATGTATGTATGTTTATATTCTTATTTGTCTGCTCAAGGAAGACAATAAAATATTTTCATTCTATATAACAGATTAAACAATCCACATGTATGGTACCTCCCCAACTCTTTTGTGGGGAAAGTAACATGATTTGAAGTAACATGATTAAGTCAGCAGAATGTTGCACTGCTTACTGACCCTGATCATAATGAATTTAAACAGATACTTTGAATGAGCAAAATCAGCATTGAGGTAATTTTTTGTCTTCTTGCATTTTATAAACAGCTGTTTTGTTGAGATGACGATTTTTTAAACACATACCAAAGACCAGGATAGAGTGTTTTAGGATTCTCATTGTTCATAAAATGAATATAATGGACAATATAATGGATGCAACGATTATATTTGAATACATAATGACCTTCAATGTAATCTTGAAGGCTACAGTACCACCTTAAGAAGATTAAGTAAACTCAGGATTACAGTCCTAAAACTGCCATCATTAACCTGAACAGGTAACTCAGAACATTTGGTTTTAATTATTGAAAGAATTATTATTTTACTTACTGGTTTGTCCTTAATAGTGGGACTTGATACACATAAATAAAGTTTACCATCTTCTTCTAGACAGGCATCTATCAGAGCTTGAACAGAGCTTTCTTCCTGGAACAGCAGAAAAGCATAACCTTGGACAAAAAGAATAAAGTTAGTAAATACAAATTATAAAATATATAGCACAATTAACCACAGACATAACATGAATGTTGTAAAATAACAGAGTATCTTCAAAATGTCTTCAAAAACATAATATCTCTGACCCAAAACATAATACTGCAATTTGTCCTTGTTTGGTGAACTTAATTGGGATTGGCAATTTAGTGGTTAAGGAAGCAGTTGCTAAGTGAAAACACAATTGTGCTTATGATCTTACTTCAAGTTATCTTTACTTTATAGACCTGCAAAGGTGGAAAATGCAAGGAATGGTCATAATGTTACTTTTTCATCATCATTGTAATTGTGAAGCAGTTTAACGTTGCTAAACAAGGACTACATGTAGTTATTTTTTCACTTTTTTACAATTCACTTATAACTAGCCTGCCAATAAGCAATCATGAGATATCAAATATTTAATTGAAAGCAATATAAAGCATTCCTATAATTAAGAAAAGTTGTCCTATCAATTATTAAATAAGGTTAGTCTGGCAAGACATGTTCTTGGCAAATCCATGCTAACTTCATATAATTACTGCATTATTTTCAGGGTGCTTATATATGGATGTGTTTATTAATTTCTCTAGGATTTTCTATGGCAGTGGTGGCGAACCTATGGCATGCGTGCCAGAGGCAGCACTCAGAGCCCTCTCTGTGGGCACGCGCACCGTGCCCCGAAGATGGCAACCATCCTTCTTCAACCAGCTGCCCACTAACTCGCCAAAGTCCCAAATGGCCGGATGCATCCCAGCGCTGGCCTCGGTGTGCAGGGGCCGATGGTGTCAGGCAGCAGCAGCCCCGGCCTCACCTTGCCCTGTGACAATGGCACCTCCGCCCTACCTCGCCTTGCCTCACCTCACCCAGCAGGCGAGCCTCCTGCCCACCACCCCATCTGTCAGAGACCCCCTGGATCTCCCCCAACCCTGCCTGGCCCCCACAGGCATCCCTCCCCACAAGCAACATCAAGGTGATCACGCCCACCTTGTCCACACCCACCCAATCTGCCATGACCAAGCCATGTCCACCCAGTGGGCCACGCCTACCTGGCACCCGGTGATAAATAAGTGGGTTTTGGGTTGCAGTTTAGGCACTCGGTCTCTAAAAGGTTCGCCATCACTGTTCTATGGTATTGGTATAAGACTGATACTATACAGGTTGCTGGATCTTTTTTTATATATTTTTTATATTTTCAAAGACAGGGACAAGATTTGTTCTCCACTCACCTGTTACTTATTTTTCCATAATTATTCAAGGATAATATATAAAAATTATAGCCAACTTCTTTGGTCTTCTGGGATACAATTTTTCTAGCCTAGAGTTTTTAAACTTATTCACTTCTTAGTAATAAGTTTTATTCTGGCTTTCACAATTATCTAGTGTATCAAATATTTTCTTATTAGAGACAACTGAACCAAATTAGAAATTGAGTAGTTCTGTGTTTTCTTTGTTTCTTGTTCATCTCTCTTATTTATGTTTTGGTTTAGCTTTAGTTTTAAGAAGTCATCTGTGTGCAACCATTTATATAATTCATAGCATTCCATTGTTCTATTCATAATTGTTATACATTATAAATTATGATGTATTAGATTGGACAGAATTGATTTTCCTTTAAGAATATATGGATGTGTATCTTTTAGTAACAGAATATTTACATAATAATAGAAACGATATTCTGTGAACTATGTCAATAATCATTAGAAAAATAGAAATTACACAGAACATATTTAACAGAGTAAATAACACACCTAATTAAATGCATGTTATAAATTCATAATAATTAACAAGCACTATAATTTGCTGGTTAAATATACAAAAAAGCCACTGTTTCCTTAGCAATGAAGGAAGTAGAAAATGATGAATTATTTGGAACCATGCACAATAACAATATCCCAAGGGTATATCAATAAATTTGGTGGATTAACAAACAGAAGGTTGTTTGGAAAGTAAAGGTGAGAATTTGAGCATCTGGAGATGTCTGGAAAGATCAGAAGATGCTAATTGTTTCAATACATTAGGAAAAACATCAGCATTCTTATAGCAACTAGTAACTTAATAGCAGAATAAATAATTATATAATAATTATATACCTCCCATAAGAATGTGAAGAATGTGAAACATGCAAAGGAACAGAGGTTTGATCACTACAGTAATGCAGGCAATATTATTATTTGGCAGCTACTATATACATTGCTACAAGGAATGGATGCAATTTAGGTGAAGAAGAAGCCAAAAATAAGGGAAGGAACACCAGAATATACCAGAGCTTTAGTTTTTTTTCAGTTACCATCTGGCTTCAAGTTAGTTGGAATTTTCCTCAAATATAACTGCTGAATGCCTTGTTTTAAACACATGAACTACTTTATTGCCCTGAAGGATAGAGACGTTTTGTTTTGAACACAGAACTACCCAATAGAGGAAAATTTATGAATCTTATTCAGGTAGTTCTCACTTAACAACTGATCACTTTAAGACTGTTTATAGTTATGACAAGCCCTAAAAAGTTACTTATGACCCACCCTTGAAGTTAAAACTGCCATTCCCTCCCCCCCACAGTCACATGATCGCATTTCAAGAGTTTGGCAACCAGTTTGAATGTATAGCATATTGCAGCATCCTGCAGTCCCATTATTTGCAATGTTTTTTGGCCAGTTTTGCTATTTAGGAGAGTGGATTTGCTTAATGACCTCGTGGTTCACTTAATGACCACACAATTTGCTTAATGACTGTGGTGACTCACTCTATGGCCACTGAAAAAACAGTCGTAAAATTGAGTCAGGTCATGTGGTGACCCACTTATTGACTGTAACGAATTACAATGGAAATTCCAAGCTCAATTGTGGAGTCATGTTTCTAGTCTTTATTTTATGAATTTTAAATATGGACACCTAGCACTGAGAATTTTACTGAGGTATTACATAGACTTCTTAGCTAAGGTAATCTCCAATTTAATGCTGAGATCTTGCAATTATGGGAACTATAACAGAGTTTCTAATCATTATGCTGTAAGGTTTCTGCTAAAATTCTGGCAGCTCAGAAGTCAGTTATAAATAATCTGGAACAGTTGTGACAAAGTGTTTAGCACTTTCAGACAGACATTCACGGCAACTGGCAGGCACTTTGAAAGCTGTTTCTCATATTAGTGCCCTGGCAAAAAATAGAAAAGACTATATCCTTGTCTTCTGCTAAAATATATTTCACTAAAGAATGTTTTTAATAAACACAAGAGAGCACTGATTTAACCTCCCAAAACACAGGATGTCTTGAGAACTCAGTAAGCCTTTCTTTATTGGAGTTCTCCATTCCTAAACTAAAGAAATTAAATTTATATTAGATGGTATGAAGAAATTCAGTAATGCTATAACCAGAAAGAAAAATTGCACTTAAATGATTCTTCAACAAAGCACAGAAATTCCCCTTTGCATATATAATTGAAATGTGATAAAATTTTAATATGTTGGAAAAACTTATCAAATGCTGCTGCTAGATAAAGAAGTGAAGAATATTCCATTATTCATGCATGTTCCTATACTTCTAAAGGATAAAAATGAGGAACATTTCAAAGTGTTTTGGGGAATATAGAAACTGCTGGCTTTCTCCTCTTCCTGGCACCTGAGCAGAATCTCTGTCAGATTATTATCTTTAGCACAAACAGAAAAGGCTATCCTGTTAATGAAAAGACAATACTGAAACTAATCCACAGATAATTATTTATCAGCTGGTTAATTAGGGACTGAATGCATATTAGGCTTCTTTGATACTACGAAATAAATTTAAAGATTAATATATTAATAGTTTCATTCAAATAATCAAGGTAGTTTTAACTTTCTCATTCATAGAAATTTTATATCTATTGAAAGAGATTCATTCTTCATCACAAATAAATGCACTAGCATTTGCAAAGAATTTTTTTTTAAAAGTGCTCTAAATATTAAAAAGTTACTGGGATAAATGCAGTTGTTTTTAACAGTAATTATTATGCACTAGGTTTTTGACAATTATCCATTATTCTGATAAGGAAATGTTTGAATATTTGAAAAGGATGCAAAAACATTTGTTCCTACACTCCATGCTCTGATCCCACTGTTTCTAGAATAGTGAAGAACAGTCAGAATTGTAATTACCTACTAGTATATACAATTCTAGGATTGTGAAAAATGGTACTTATTATGATTAAAAACTATGGTACTGTCCTATCATGAACAATACTGTCTTTATGTTAAATTACCCACCGAAGCTGGATAGCTATTATTCAAAAGATTCAAACAACTCCTGTGTTGCAGGATATCCATAAAAATGGTTATGAAACCACAGAAATCACAGTATTATTATGGCTAGAATTTCACTGCAGTCATGCAACAGCATATTCAATCTTAGAACAGAAATAGATAACAAAAGTTATACATGACAAGAAAGATGAAACCAATATTTCAAGCATCTAAAAATTCATTTAGAAAATTATTTATACATGGAGAACATTTTCCTGCTTCAGAAAACTGAAATAATTACCTTTAGGTGGAAAATATGACTTGCTTTCAGCTTTGTGAGGCCAGTCCACCACAAGAGGTCCAAACCTACGAAAGCTAGCAGTGATTTCATCTATAACAAAATAATAATTAAGATTCATCAGAAATAAAAATGAATGATAAAACTAAGTACTTTTGCTTAATGGTTCTGATTTTTTTAAAGTACAGGTAGTCCTCAACTTCCAATCATTTAGTGACTGTTTGAAGTTACAACAGCATTGAAAAAAGTGACTTAAAACGGTTCCTCATACTTATAACCATCACTGCATCCCCAGGGTTAGTGATCAAAATTTGGGTGCTTGACAACCAGCATGTATTTATGATGATTGTAGCATCCCAGGTCATGTGATCACCAATTATGACCTTCCCAGCCAACTTCCAACAAAGTAAATCAGTGGGGGAGGCCAGAGTTGTTTAATGATCATGTGATTCATTTAAAAACTGCAGTGATTAACTTAACAATTGTGGCAAAAAAAGCTTGTAAGATCAGGCGTGACCCACTTAATATCTGCCTTGCTTAGCAACACAATTTCTAGTCCCAACTATGGTTGTAAGTCAAGGAATACCTGTATCTGAAGTTGAACTTTTTCAGTTTTGGAACTACAGGTGTGCAGAATGTTTTGAGCGTGAAATTCCATGAAATGTTTAGCATTCAGAGCAAAACAAAACAGATTAGAATAGAATAGAATTCTTTATTGGCCAAGTGTGATTGGACACCTAAGGAATTTGTCTCCGCTGGTGCATAAGCTCTCAGTGTACACACATATAACAACAAAGCGATAAGTCATATATCATATATCATAGTTACAATGAGCTGTTTTGACCATTTTGGAGATGTTTTGAACTTGAAAAAGAATTATTGCAATCTTGAACATGTCAAAAGCATGCCAGCTACCCCGAATATTTGTCTGAAACACCTCCAAAATACTGGAAAAAGTCACTATGTATTTGAAACAACACTTGTACATCAAAACAAGTTTTTTCACTAAATTTTGCACTTTATATATTTCAAAATATTTCAAAACAGAACCCTATTTGGAATCAAATTTCTTAAATTATTTTTTACTCTATGTTTACTTTTTTGTCTTGCCTTGTATGTGTCTAGTCTTTTGTCTTTATTTTTTTAAATGCAAAAGAAAAAGAACCAGGATCCTGTCACTGAAGCTGAGGGCTACTGACTAATGCTAATATACTGCTCATATGCATTGTAGATGTAGCTCTAGTTATGAAAAACAGTACTGCTATATAAACTGCTTCAATATTAATGAAAGTAACACCAAAAAAATTAAACATATTTTATATTCCATGTCCCAAGGAGAGATTACCAATTAGGACTGTAAATCAATTTAAGCTATTTTGATCCAAATTCTGTTGTTATTATATACATAGTCCTCAACTTACAACCATTCATTTAGTTGCTATTCAAAATTATAACGGCACTGAACAAGAAAAGCCCCATCCATGGGATGCAGGCAGTACACAAAACCTTTTTCCATGGCACCAGTCCCTGTTGCCCAAAAGGTTGGGGACCTCTGCCCTATACCCTTCCTCCCATCAGTCCACTGTACCTTCATCAATGTCAGGAGGCAGACCTCCAACAAACACCTTCCTAGAATAGCGTTCGACTCTTTCACCATTCTGACAGCGAGTTGGGGAGTTGAGACCTGATGATAAAGACTGGTCACCATGACTGTCATCCAGAAAGCCATCTTCAAAAGGAAATAGCGAAGATCGACCTGTGAAATATGTTACAGACATTTACACAACTGATTCAAATACGCATAGAAGCTTTCCATTAATAAATCTACATAGCTTAACATGCAATATTTTAATTTTTCATATCATATTCTACATACAAATATATTTGTAAGTAAATTAGGACAGTTTGAATTCTGGATCTTTAATCATTCAAACAGGAATTGTCATTAACTTATGAGGATGGGCTACAAGGATACATTTATAATATTCATGATAACTAAGCAAGTAGAGATAAATTCACATGCTATACCTCCAATCAATTTGTGTTTACTTATGGTTTGGCATACTCTCCAGTCCTATACATGGAAAACCATAATTTTGATGCAACCATAGCCTAGAAACGTTTCTAGCAATGGCTGGCTTGAACACTTGCCCAGAGGATAATATTATTCTCTCCTGCTCAACATATACTTGCAAACTGCCGAAATGAATTCAAAAGTTTTTAGTCACCTTGGAAAGGAAGAGTTACCAGGAACTATTAACATATTTTGCTTACTGAACCTATATGCCCACAAAATAATCTTCACAAGTTTCTCCCTCTCAACATGGTCATTTTCATTAGAACATAAACATTAAAACCAGATCTGTAACATTTAATGTTCTTTATCTAATACTCAGATTATAAAGATTATAAAAAGTCAATATGAAATATTAATATGTTCCATCATCTAGAATACCTATGACTCACACAGCATCCATAATCTTACTCACTGTTGTACAATAAGTTTTAAGCATAACGAATTTAAGTGAAAGCCTAAACAATTCTGTACATTTCCCTTTTTATTTAAAGTGCTTGTTTCAAAGTAAATTTGATTACATAATAAACTTTCTTTCCTGAAACCAACAGAGTAAAATACAAGCACAAGCAAATAATGCCAAATTCTTCTTCTAATTCTCTCTCTCTCTTTGTGTGTCTATGTGTCATGCATATATTTATGCAAATATTATGGACTGCATTATACTGTAGGCGAAAGCATCTAGAAATCTTGGCTTATATTGAAAAAGCTAAGCAAGATGACAATATTTGGATAGGAGACCAACTGGAAATCCCATTGTTGTCAAGAAAAGAACCTTTATATCTTTCTATAACTACTAGCTCAGCTCAAATGAGATTTACATTTATGGCAAGAACCTAAGGGGTTTCCTATAAGGAAGTTTTTTCTTCCATTATTTGGCCCTGAAATCCCTATTTGGCCCTGAATTGTAAAAAGCCTTTCAAAGGATCAGTGTCCCTCCTAAAAAATGAGATAGGATGCAGAAAATCACTCACTTTGGAGCAATTCTCCACTGCATAACCAGCCCCCACATTCCAAACCACATCCCTGGGATAGAATGTGGGGGGGCAGTTATGCCATGAAGAATTGCTCCAAACCAGGTGAGCTTCTGCATCCTATCTCATTTTTTTAGGAGAAACAGAATTTTTTGAAAAAGGGTTTTCAGTAACTTGAGTGGCTGCTTGCTGCTATGATAAGAATGGGGCAGGAATAAACCTCTTTATGTTAAATTATATTTGATTCCAAATCTACGTCACAGTATTCCAGCCCCTGCTCTCACTTTTGCTTAGAAGAAGTTGTCCTAAACACTAGAAAGTTGTTAGATACAACATTGGTTAATTCGACTTCCACATTCAAGTACTGTGCGGATTTGCAAGTCACTTTGCAAGTCCAAGTGTCTTTTAAGACAAAAATTGTGTTCTGAAAAAGCAGTACTGCATTCTCTTACCATTTCACTAATTAATAATGGCTCAAGGTACTAATATTCATTTTTAGTAACTACTATAATGTTGTCAATATAAATAATATTATGAACAGAACATTTTATAAATGATAAGAAGAAACATTTTAAAACAAACCAATTGGGATATATAAATGTGGGCCAGTTTGTTCTAGTAGTTAAGGTGCTGGCTTAGAAACCAGGAGATTGTGAGTTCTAGTCTGACTTAGTCATGAAAAACTAGCTGTGTGATTTTGGGTCAGTCACTCTCTCTTAGCCCACCCCCTCACAGAATTGTTGTAATGGAGAAAAAAGGAAGACAAAATTGTATTAGGTATGTTCATTGCCTTGAGTTATTTATAAAAAATAAAGTCAGGATAAAAATAAAGGGTTAAACATTTTTTAAAAATATATTTCATATACTAAGTGATACATGTTTGCATGACATAATCTTGGTACAAGGGAAAGGACCTTTCTCCTGATGCCCATTTACAGAAATAAAATTGGCTAATAAAAGAAAGATCAAAGCTTGTTTTTGTTACCAAAAGGAATCCAACTAGTAGAGAAGAAAACAAGATTTCCAAAATAAATAATTTAAAGGAAATTTTAGGGGATTATTCATTGTGTTTATCTTATGGGCAATGCTTTTTTTGAAAAAAAAAAAAAAAGGTGCCGGAACTCACACGTCATACAACCCGCTTTGCCAACCCTACAAGGTTCCATCCAAAAAAGTTGCCGGAACTCCATTCTGGGCGTTCTATGACAAAAAAAGCCCTTCTTATGGGTATATCTGCCAAACCACAAATCTGAAATAAGTATATTTGTTGTAATAGAAGCAACCCAATAAATTATCCTAGTTAATAATTTGAGTAATGGCATGATCATTTTCATCACAATAAAACTGAACTATTTCATGAGTCATTGCCATACAGTACAAATTATTCAAAACATCTGACTTGAATTTCCTAATTGAGTTTCTAAATATTTTCAGAATCTTTATTACTTCAAATTCTGGAAGTTTGCTTAACACTTGCTTTTTAATCTATGCGGTGATGTTATCCTACAAATAAGTGTTAATTAGAAATGTGAGTGTATATGTGCATGTGCATATGCACTCTCGTGTGTGTGTAGTCAGTTTGATGTATAGTGGCTTGGTAGCATTGTGGTTAAAGAGCCACCCTTGACAGAGGAAACAGGGTTTCAAATCGTGGCTGGTATCTACCTTACCAGTACGGATCTTACCAGTACAGCAAAGACCCTCTAACACTTCAAACTGCCTACCTCAGATATGAGAGTGACATGAACTAAGAGAGTCATGCCGGCTCAGATGTTGCCCAGAGTAACAAGGTTTGTGCCAGATATTGGGGAATGAGGACAATCTGAATATAAATGGGCTACTGGAACAAACCAAACAATAGAATCTGAAACTGATGAAATGCTACAACAATAGTAGACCTAATGAGAGGGGATATATGAAATGTATAAGATGGACAGAAGACCTACATTCAAACTAGCTGAAAAATAGCTAATTACCCAACACTTAAACATAGTGAAGTGCTTTAACAACTTAAGATAGATCACTACACATTATGTCTCAGTCTCAAAAAGACTCAGAAGAACAACTGGATGGGCAGCCAATACCTGAAGTGGAACATCACCGCACCCCACCCTGTGCTGTACAGAGCACAATATCTGATATGAGACATAAAGTCATAGATAAACAAGCTATGGCTCAGAGGAGAAATTCTATGAAATAATCTGCTAGAAGATGTCAATACAGCCCTCAGGACAATCCTTACTACTATGATATTTAAATCAAAGAACTGATATATGCTACAACCACTGTAATCTTGGAGATGCTTGACTACACAAGTGAGAACAGTAGTACATAGCCTCCCTGGAAAATGAGGTTGAAGGCTAAGATCAAGGCAACTGGGAGAGAAGTTAGTCAGCCGGGTATGGCGTGGTGATTAAGGAAAAAAAATGATTAAGACTTGTCTACTGAAAAAAATACAAGGTCATGAGTCCATCTAAAACCCTAGACTGCTAAAGGCTCACAACACTGGCTACCAGGCTAAGGAGATAGGCTAGAGAAACAAATGCCAAGAAGACTGGCCTAGGGCAATTTTAGAGGGGTTTTAATTATATTTTAATCAGACAATATTTAAATATTTCTTTTTAATTAATTTTAATTTTGTAACTGTTATTGGTGTTTTTTAATCGATTATCAGCCGCCCTGAGTCCGCAAGGAGAAGGGCGGGATATAAATTCGAATAATAAATAAATAAAATAAATAAAGATAAATGTCCTGTTCTTCAAAGAACCATCCAAGGTGTCCTCCCAACTGCAGTGCAACAACACAGCAATAGCAGAGCCACCAACAGCAGATACTGAATAGTACTGAAAGAACATAGCAGAGAAAGAGAATACACATAACTCAGACAATCAGGTAACCTTATCTATTCTATAAGAAAAATATCTGTTAACTTTATTAGTAATTTTAATTCAGCAAATAATTTTTATCTACTTTAGCTGAGAGATTAAACTGCAAATATGTTTGCTGCTCTCAATAGTTTTTCTCCGTCTTTTATTTCAAATGCAGAGCATACTTCTGTATTTAAAGTAGCATTATATAGCAATGTAGCATTGCTGATGATAAAACTAAGTAGTAGAGTAAGATATGTAATATCCACTCTCTTTCAGAACATTCTCTTGCTTTTAATTGCATTTTTTTTTTCAAAAGCTACAGATATCCCTTAACTATATTCTGCAGTAATCAAGGAATCTTTCATTTCTCCTGCATTTAGTATCAGCTCCTTTTGTCCTTAACTAGCTGCCAGCACAATCAACTCATTAATCTTCATCTATTAGTAACTATGATTTCTAATTTCTAATCTAAATGCATCCGGGCATCAAGAAACAATCTGCAAAGGCATTGGTTCTAGGCTCTTTTCCTTTTCTTAGTTTTATCGTCAGCAATGAGCAAAAACAAATAGAAGCCAGTTCATGATGGTAAAACAATTACTCTGAAGAAATTTTCCAAAATCAACATCCTGATAGGGAAAGAGAATTCTTTTCAAGTTGAATGCTGCAACTGATGTTGCGCAGCATTCAAAAAAATGGGTAGAGCCAGTATAGAAAAATAGTAAGAGCCAAAAATAGAATGGATAATAGATACTATTATCATCATCACAATTATTTTAATCATCTGTATGTATTATATTTATTTCGGCTAGTATCAACATTATGTCACTACTTCTCATTATCAGCAGGCTGTCATCATTATCATCAGCAGTATTAATACTCATTTTAAAATCATAGCAGTATATATTTATCTGTCTGTAACACTGTCTTATTGAAAGGAAGCACAACTAACTTATTGCAAATTAGATTATTTCACTTTTGGAGAATGTCATTTAAATATTAAGGGCCTTACTTAACTGAGAGAGATTTTTAAACACATAATTTCAAACCATCAGAATTCAGCAGCAAATTGAAAACTGATCTTGAAAAGTTCCAAGATGTTAGTTCGGACTGGTTTATTTGATGAGTCAAATTCAGTTACTTGCCTAGAATCAAAAATTATTCCAACTAAACTGAATGATACAAAGTGACCATAATTATGTTCTATTCAGAAAAAAATAAGCAAATTGGTGCTGATGCTCTCCAGAAGCTTTGGACATAATCCTAAAATCCATTATCCTATATTTACCTTGGCCAGATGACAGTGGCATGGCTTATACTACCAATCTAGAATCTATAGAAGGAGACTGGTAATAAGAGCAACAGAACGAAGATATGCCAGGCTCACAAAGGCATCCAGCTTGTGAAGATGAGAAAAAAATTAGCTTTGGACCTTGCCTTTGAACTCTGACAAAGGAGCAGCATGTCAGCAAGCAAGGAACACAAACAGCATGCTATAATGGAACTAAAATACAATAAGCGTTATATTGATGGATTACCAACTGATGCAAAGAATCACTAATTGGGAGATGGGTGAGGAAAAATTAAGAAAAAAACCCCCATTGTTTCCTTTCACCTGGTTTAAAAAAAGAGTAAACTTTAATGGTGCTGCAGCCTGCAATCATAAAAAAACAATGGAGCAGAAAGGTAAAACTTGTAATAATGTGAATTAGAGTTTGGTCAACAATATTATCCAATTTTAAAATTACAAACTTTGTTCTGTATAGTTGTAGAATGCATACATTGGGCTGTACAGAATATTTTAAAGAGTAGTTCGAAATTACACTTCTAGAAACTTTTCCTTTGCAATTTAATAATTTAATTCAGCCTCTATTCTAGGTCCGCAAAAAGCAAAACTTAGCTTGATTTTAAAATCTCAAAATATCTTTAAATTCCAATATTATAAGCCTCTAAAATGTACTAGATCTGAGTGCTAATTTAAAATAAAACAAGTCAAAGATTTTTAAAATATTCCTGGATCAGGTTAAGGGCGTTCATGTGTATTTGTGTTCAGATATTTGTATTTGTATTTACAAATTTATATTTGTAATATAAATTGGAATTGTAGTGAGGAAATATTTTCCCCACTCCAGTCATGACAGGAATCTCGGGAGTTTTGCTAGCGTTATTTGCCTTTTGAGCAAAAGCTATGATTTCATGTTAATATGGACTGTATTTTATCATATACAGCAAATAGAGGATTCCAATAAAAAAATTGATAAATGAAAAGAAGTAAATGCCTTATCCTCTGAAACCACATTGATCTATTTCACATATCTTAGTGAGGTCAAAGACTGTTAATAAAATCATCTACTGTTTGACTTTAAGTTTGCCCAAGCATATGTCAGGATATTTCTGGTAAGCATTTATTGCAGATTCCTGGAATAGTCTATTTAAACACACTCTTATTATTTTTTTATTTAAATATATAGAGCATAAAGCTTACCCATATGTTTCATCAGGTTTTAAAAATAGAGAAAAACCGCATGTTTACTATTGGAATATATTAATATTGCATTTTTTTCTTTAAGCAGATAAAGCCAATTATCCTTTCTACTCCTACCAGTTTTAGCTTTTAATAGCAGCAAAGTTCTCTTTCAATATTCTCATTTCATTATATTCATATAATTACAAAGCTTCTGAGCAGGGTAAAGACCAGTATCATTGTTATGGGATGAGGAAAGCAATTCTTGTCTTTTACAAAAATATACCGCAATTTATTCTGCAATTTGTTGTTCACATGACCATATCTGATGAAGCATTCAAAAGAAAAATTTACCTCGTCTCCGCCCATAGCTCCTGGCTGCATGTAAATAAAAAAAATACAATAGATATTGACATAATAAGAATTACTATATTTATAATTTTCTGCAAATCTCAAATCTGAACAAAATAATTCAGATATTTTAAACGTGGAACAAGTATATGGAATATAGCCAAACACACGATTCTAGATTTCCAAAATACACGTGCAAAATATATTTGATACTAAAGAACTTGTTGTAAAAGGTACCTAGATGAGAATACTATTTTTACAAAAACCAATCTCAAGCAATTATTTAATTGAAATCATTTTTAAAAATAATTTTGTTTAATACAGCAATTTATATTGCATCCTTTAGATCAATTCATATTAGATTAAATGGCTATATATATAATGGAAATTCAGTAGATTAAATATATAGTATTCACTATCAACATTAATAACCTTATAATCTTAGTTATACAGCTTTATTCTGAAATTCTAATTTTATCGAATACTCAAAGCAATTTTACGTACTGGCAAATAGAATATAATCTGCAAAGATTATAAAAATTGAACCATTATATTTAAAGAACGTACAGGTTACTCAAATATAATTGTAACTTTAAAACACATCTATACTTCAGTTCTTATGTCACTAAAACAGCAAATGGTAATATTTTCATTTTCTGAAATGAAGAATCCAATAATTCTTTGCCTTTTTTGTATGTTCTGCTGCTTCCTTCATTGAATGAGCTACTTACTACAGGCTTGGTAGGAAATATGCATTCGGTTTTCTGAATCAAAAAAGACTTTAGGTATAGGACATTGTGAAATTCAGCCAAATACATCATTCTTTCTAGAAAGCTAACATAGTGGACATTCAAACCTTTATAGTAGTTGGTAATATTATGAACCTCCTTCTCTATCTCCCAGTAAAATAATTTCACAATATTTTTTTCTATAAACTGTTCATTGTGGCATTACTATTTAGAGCTTTTTAATTATTTCAAACTGCTAATTTCATGTAGATTAGTACTGTAAAACATATTTCAAATTCAAAACACACATATGAATATCACTGAATTCCAGAAACAAGTATACAGTGCTAAATGAATTTATTGCTCCATATATAGCTTATAAAATTAAAAACAAAAAAGAGTGGTAAACACTGAAAATAATGTATACAGCTTTTAAATTATATTAACTCTGAGATGGAAAGAATCAAAAAAATAATCTTCACTTCCCCCAATTTTTTTTTTACATATGTATTTCTGTCAGGATTAATTTAAACACTGCAACAAACGGTCATCTTGCAGGAAAGACAGTGCCAGGAAAAATGGAGCCAAATTTACTGAAATTAATGTGAAGGACTGGACACAAAGACATAAAGAACCCTTTAAAAGCTGCTGTAGAACAGGCAACTAAATACCAACACCAAATACTGAAACACAAGTTAAAATAAGAAAAATGCTAATTAAAAATTAACCATTTATTTTCTGTATCTCTATGCTAGGGATATATTTCACTCATTTCTTTCTACTATGTATTAGAATGGGTGAAAATATTTGACATTTAAGTTGCATTATGGCAAAATACATAATTGATTTTAACCACAGTTGAGCCCAAAATTTATGTTGCTAAGTGAGAAATTTGTTAAGTGAGTTTTGCCCCATTTTATGACTTTTCTTGCCATATTTGTTAAGTGAATCTCTACAGTTGTTCAATTAGTAATACCGTTGTTAAGTGAATCCGATTTCCCCTCTGACTTTGATTGTCAGAAGGTTGCAAAAGGTGATCACATGATCCCGGGACACTGCAACCATCATAAATGTGAATCAGTTATTAAGCATCTGAATTTTGATCACATGACCATGGGGTTGCTGTATCAGTCATAAGTTTGTAGTGTTTGTTCTTGAGCAGCCAGTATTAGGCCTTCTGTTTCTTTCTTGATGGTTCCCATCTTAAGACATGCCCATGACAAGTTGTTATCACATTTTCCTTCAATGCTTTTGAAATGCTGTCCATGCAAAGCTTTGGTTTTCCATCTATGTTGCTTCTCTCCTTGATTAGTTTCCATCCGTTGCTCCTTGTCCTGCCTTCAGGCGCTTTAGAGAATAGCTTGGCCCCCTCTTCTTTGTGGCAGCCCCTGAGATATTGGAACACTGCTATCATGTCCCCCCTCGTCCTTCTCTTCATTAAACTAGATATACCCAATTCCAGCAACCGTTCCTTATATGTTTTAGCCTCCAGTCCCCTAATCATCTTTGTTGCTCTTCTCTGTACTCTTTCTAGAATTTCAACATCTTTTTTATATTGTGGTGACCAAAACTGGATGTTATTATTATTGTTGTTGTTGCTGCTGTTGTTGTTATTATTGTTATATTATGTTTATATAATAAGAAAGGGAAAACTTCTTTGTAAGTTACACCTTGCATTTCAGGAAATCTGAGTAAGGCAATTCTGCAAAAACAACTGAAGCTTAATTTTTCCTTGGGGCATTGAAATATTTTTTGGAGGAAAGGGAGGTCTTTTGCAATTCTATTAAGCCTATTGACCAAGCTCAAAAAATGAAATGCTATGTCTTCAATTTTCAGCAACAATGGTAAAACACTACTTTACAAGCTGAAAAAAAAAAGGCAGGAAATCAAGGGCCTTTACGTTGCCTACCTCTGTGATAAGAAGAGGGTTATTTTTTTTCAAAAAACAACAACCCTGTGATTGAGAAAAAGTGTTCTCTTATACTAATTAACAAAAATAAATTGATGGAAAATGCAACTGACTGCTGAAAAGAATGACTGCCTTTGAAAATTAAGAGGAGCTGCTTGCCGACTGAATTTCAGTCCTGTTTTAATTGCTATACCTACCTACAAATTTTCAAAGTAATCATGTCTTCTCCCAGGGTCTTATGGCTACAGTACAGAACTGTCATAAAATCCAAGGAAAAAATACAGCTATTTTAAAGGGTTCGTGATAGATGCTACATTCGTACCCATGTGCTCTGAAGTACTTTGTAGAATCAAATTCAATGCATTGCACAGTCCTAATAATGTTCTTAACAGCATTTAATTTCTTAAAATATGTTCTCTGTATATATTTAATTATCACTGCTTCATTACCTTCTGCAATTTAAAAGGTTCTCTTTAAGTTTAATTGAACTGTTGTCCACATTGCAATCAAATTGCATTAAGTGTGTAGGTCCATTTGGTAAAAGGGACTGATACGTTAGCCAAGTTGTTTCCTTTTCTGTAAGTAAATAATTTTTCATCCATATATACTTGTATATCTAAAATACCTGTATATCTCAGTAATTTGTCTTAAGTTATTACCCACATGATAAATGGGTAATGTAACCCAATAATCTTCTTTTTCTGAGTATCAGTGATATAAATTGACCACTCTTCAAATAAGAAAATTAATAAACCATAGATCTATCTAATTCAGAGCAGCAAAGTACTGTCCAATGCTAAAGAGACAGTTGTTAGTAGTTTTTTTTTTTAATACTGGGAGTGATGATACCAAGGAAAAGTATCTTGCTAGGGTCCTAATTATTTCCTAGAGATTCGGACCACATAATATTTTAAAAGGCTATCAGTTTACAGAAATATAATCTAAAATCAGGTGCAAAAGCAAATAGCAGTTATGAGATAGATTATATTGATTGGACATTGCTTGCTAAGTGGCCAATAGACTCATACCAAGTACACATAAAATGCATTTAATGCACTGTTGGAAGAGAAAATATGGCTTGCATCTTTCATTAATAATCGAATAAGAGCAATATATACCCTGCACTAATCCATTTTAATTCAAGAGTTGATTATGACCAACATTTCCCCTGTGCTAACATGAATACATCCATATACAGTCGCTGTGTATTAATGTCAAAATGCATAAAAATGGGATTTCTGATCATTTATTAAGTCCCCATGTTTGCAATGCAATTCCTATAAATTATTAATTATAACATGAATGTTTATGGAATAAAAAGCCCCAATAATTAGAAATTTGTAGAGACTCATAAATTCGTAGAGGCAGATCTGACAGGTAATAGTGTCAACAACAACAGAATCTATTTACGTTGTTTATGCATAACTTTCTGACTTTAATCATATTGCTACTCTTCAGAACAAACTAGATTGTTTATGCAAATAGGTAAGAAAATCTATGCTGAGTTAAAAAAAAATAAAACCACATTATCCTTGACTTAAATCAGGGGTGTCAAACTTGCAATGTCACATGACGTGTCACGACGTATCACAACTTTTCTTCCATTGCCAGCAATGGGGTGGGCGTGGTTTCGGCATGACATATCTGGCCTGTGGGCCAGCAGTTTGACACCCTTGACTTAAATGAATTTATTTAAAATATATTTAACAAAATAATTGTAATGCTCCCCACACTTAACACACAATTTTATTACTAGTAATAAAATAAGCAGATATTGCATGCCAAAGAAAGAAATTCAATCATTCAACTCTGAATGCAAGCCCTTCAGAAATTGTTTAAATGTATATATTGAAAAATTTGTAATTAGCAATAATTGCATCCCAAATAAACCTCACTGACTACATACAATACTGACACTGAACAAAGAATCTGTGCATCATCTTGAAAGAAGATAGGTGGGATCTGTTGGGTGTCAAAATAACTGTCCTGTATGAAACCCAGAGCATCCAGGAGTCCATCAATAAGATGGCACCCAAAGAAGAGCTGCCTGAGAGAATGCCAGGGTAACAGCAGTCATGGGAGAAAGAACAGAGGAACAGCTATGGTAAGACAAGACACTGAATGGGATTCTATCATTGACAGATAGTTCAGGTGGGTGCAATGGGAAATCCTACAAGTGGCTAGAGAGGGCCGAACTAAAAGACAGCAGCACAAAAACAGGTAATAAATACCAGACCCATAGAAGGAGGGGTCTGCCACACTAGACAACATCCAAGATGCAGACTATCCCAGAGAGACCTCAGAGACAGTCCAACAACCCTACCAATAAGCAGTAGGGTATTTCACTGAATGGTACAACCAGCTGGCATTGTGTATAGGAACAACTGCACTGTGCATGGATTAATTCAGAACAGAGATTCCACAGAAGGTCATCGAGAATAATAGGACTAAGATCCCGATTTCCAGATCCCGATGGACAGGCAGGTACTGACCAGACATCAGAATAATAGACAGGAATCAGACAATAGCTGTGATGGATGGTGATAGAAATAACAGTGCCAAGTAACAGCAACATAAGGAAGGCATATAGGAAGCTGGAGTAGTACCAGAGCTTGAAAGAGAAATTAGAGAGACTATGGAAAGTAAAGACCAAAGTAGTCCCAGTACTAGTAGGAGCACTTGGGGCTGTGACTCCTAAGCTAGGAGAGCGGCTCCAAAAACCCAAAGCTTTTTACTATACATTTTAGTTTTCTCCAATATACTGAACAATTTTTTACAATCACAATACAGGTAGTATTCTCAACTTACAACCACAATTGACAAGTAAAATGAGTGTTGCCTCATTTTATGACCTTTCTTGCCACAATTGTTAAGTGAATCACTGTAGTTGTTAAGCTAGTAAAATAGTTGTTAAGTGAATCTGGCTTCCCCACTGACTTTGCTTGTCAGAAGATTATGTGACCTTGGGGTGGATGTCACAATAATCATTAAGTGTGAAAAACAGTCATAAATCACTTTTTTCAGTGCCATTGTAACTTTGAACGGTCACTAAACAAAGTGTTGTAAGTCAAGAACTACTTGTTCTGCAATCAATTTTCTTCTAAAAAGAATCCCTTCAGTTTGGAATGATATGATAGACTTTTGAATGCTGTCCAGAGTGATCCCTTTCCTTTGTAATCAACATGGACACATAAATGCAAAAGCATACTGAATATACAAGTTGTACAAAATGCAGCAAAATAAGATATGAACTTACTATTGAGTGTCATAATGTTATCTGTTCCCGGATGATGAAAATTTATACCCATACGACCTAAAAAAAATTAAACAGATTTTTAATACTAGATTTATTTTTTTTAAAAAAAACTAGTTTCAAAATCAAATAGATATGAATAGTGTTAATCATTTCAAAATATGTTCCATCTCTACTTCTATACAAGATGTGTAGCAATAACTACTATATGTTATGTTCATTAAAGGTAAAAGATAACAAACTGAGAAAAAAAATGAACCTAAACATGTTAATCTCCTTTTATTGGTTTCTTTATAATGGAAATAGTTCTGCTCTTATTTCTAATTGTTGGAATTTGATTTTTAGATTAACAGAAAACACACTTTTCAATTAATTACTGTAACAAGAAACAGTACCTAATGTTAAATATTGTGCTTTGGAGGAAAAATAAACACATTATTCCCTCACCTCCATTCCATTGACTCAATAGGGAAATCTGGGAAGAAATATTAGCAGCTTCTTGTTGTCAAAACAAGCCATTAGCTCTTTAGTGTTTCTTTAGCTGATTACTGATAGTGCGAGTAGAAATAACTTACTTATGCTTCCTCAAAAAAAGCCAAAGACTATTTTATACATGTACTGTAGTTTGGATTCTCATTAACTGGTGAGTGTATGAAATCTTCTGCTTCTGGAAATGATTACAAGCCTCTTTAATTTACTCAAGATTCTGTTGTGGTAAAGATAATGGAAATATTAATCAGAGAGTCTCTGATCTGAATCTTATATGTCTTGACAGCATCTTTAGGTCAGTTATTTAACTTGAGTCCCATCTCTCCATCTATCTTGCAAGAATGCGAATTCTTGCAAGATAGTACCTTGCAGGTTGTTGTAAGGAAGTAAACAAGGTACCGTATTTTTCGCACCATAAGACGCACCTGACCATAAGACACACATAGTTTTTAGACGAGGAAAACAAGAAAAAAAATATTCTATCTAAAATGAAGATAACACTGCATATATCCTTTTTTACCTTTAATATATATATGTGTGTGTGTGTGTGTGTGTGTCTGTGTCTGTGGGTGTATATATAAAATAAAGGTAAAAAGATATACCGTATGCAGAGTTATCTTCATTTTAGATGTCAAAAGGGTCTCTCTGTCTCTCTCTTTCTCTTCTCTTTCTCTTTCCTTTTTTCGTTCTTCTTTTTCTCTCTTTCCTCTCCCCCTTTATCTTTCTCTTTCCTCTTTCCCTCTTTCTTCTTTTTCTCTTTCTCTGTCTCTCTTTCTCTTTCCCTCTTTCCTCTTTCCTTTCTCTTTCCTCTTTCTCTTCTCTTTCCTCTCTTTTCTCAATCTTTTTTCTCTTTCCTCTTTTTCTCTTTCTCTCCCCCTTTCTTTCTCTTTCCTCTCTTTCTCTCTTTCCTCTCCCTTTCTCTCCCTCTTTCCTCTTTTTCTCTTTCCTCTCCCCCCTTTCCTCTCCCTTTCTCTCTTTCTCTTTCCTCTTTCTCTCTTTCCTCTCTCTTCTCTTTCCTCTTTTTCTCTCTTTCTTTCCTCTCCTTTTTCTCTTTCCTTTCTCTCTTTCCTCTAACTTTCTCTTTCTGTTTCTTTCTCTTTCCTCTCTCTTCCTCTTTCCTTTAACTTTCTCTCTCTCTTTCCTCTCTCTTTCTTTCTGTCTCTGTCTGTCCCTGTCTCTCTTTCCTCTCTCTTTCTCTCTTTCTCTTCCTCTTTCCTCTAACTTTCTCTCTCTCTTTCCTCTCTTTCTCTGTCTCTCTTTCCTCTTTCTCTCTTTCCTCTCTTTCTCTTTCCTCTCTTTCTCTTTCCTCTTTCCTCTTTCTCTCTTTCTCTTTCCTCTTCTCTTTCTTTCCTTTCTTTCCTCTCTTTCTCTCTCTTTCCTCTTTCTCTTTCCTCTTTCTCTCTCCTCTCTCTTTCTCTTTCTCTCTCCTCTTTCCACTCTTTCTCTTTCCCTCTCTTTCCTCTCTTTCTCTTCTCTTTCTCCTTGTGAAGTGGGGGCAGGGGGTTCAAGTGGGCCTGTTGATTATATACCTGGCTCCCTGCTATGTATCAACGGCCCTGCCTGAGCTGGCCGACGTAATAGCCGGGGTGGCAGTTGAGACCCCCAGACTCATAGTCATGGGGGATTTCAACTTGCCATCGGCGGGCGAAACGTCGGCGGCGGCTCGGGAGTTCTTGGCCTCCATGAC
>NW_015386117.1:85604-96926 GCF_001527695.2 Protobothrops mucrosquamatus | reverse complement strand
AGAGCCTTCTCTGTTGGAGCCCCCACCCTCTGGAACGAGCTGCCCCCAGAGATCCGGGTGATTCCGGATCTCCCCTCCTTCCGCCGCGCCCTCAAGACATGGCTGTTTCAGCTGGCAGGACTGGCCTAGGGATATTTTAAATTGGATTTTAATCAACTTTTAAAATAAGAAAAGGCCTATTTAAATATATCTTTTAATTGATTTTAAATTTTGTATATTTGTATCAATTGTTTTGTTTTAACTGGCTGTAAGCCGCCCTGAGTCCACCAGGAGAAGGGCGGGATATAAATACAATAAACTTCAACTTCAAACTTCAAACTTCCTTTTCTCTTTCCTCTTTTTCTCTCTTTCCTCTCCCCTTTCTTTCTCTTTCTTTCCTCTCTCTTCCCTCTTTCCTCTCTTTTTCTCTGTCTCTTTCTCTTTCCCTCTTTCCTCTCTCTTTCTCTTTCCTCTTTCTCTCTTTCCTCTTTCCTTTCTCTTTCCTCTCTCTTTCTCTTCTCTTTCCTCTCTCTCTTTTCTCAATCTTTTTTCTCTTTCCTCTCCCCCTCTTTCTTTCTCTTTCCTCTCTTTCCTCTCCCCCCTTTCCTCTCCCTTTCTCTCTTTCTCTTTCCTCTCTCTTCTTTCCTCTTTTTCTCTCTTTCCTCTCCCTTTCTTTCTTTCTTTCTCTTTCTTTCTCTTTCTTTCCTCTCTCCCTCTTTCCTCTCTTTTTCTCTTTCTCTGTCTCTTTCTCTTTCCCTCTTTCCTCTTTCTCTTTCCTCTTTCTCTCTTTCCTCTCTTTCTCTTCCTTTCCTCTTTCTCTCCCTCCCTCTCCCTCCAGGTTAGGAGAGAGAGAGAATGAAAGGCAGACAGCGCCGAACGGACAGGGAAGGGGAGGGGGAGCAGGATGGGAGGCAGCGCCTACCGGCCGCCGTCCCCATCGCCTCCCCAGCCGAACGGGCGGGCATGGGGAGCAGGACGGCAGGCAGCGCCTCCCGGCCGCCGTCCCCATCGCCTCCCCAGCCGAACGGGCGGGCATGGGGAGGACGGCAGGCAGCGACTCCCGGCCGCCGTCCCCATCACCTCCCCAGCTGAACGGGCGGGCATGGGGAGGATGGCAGGCAGCGCCTCCCGGCCGCCGTCCCCATCGCCTCCCCAGCCGAACGGGCGGGCATGGGGAGCAGGACGGCAGGCAGCGCCTCCCGGCCGCCGTCCCCATCGCCTCCCCAGCCGAACGGGCGGGCATGGGGAGCAGTACGGGAGGCAGCAGCTCCCGCCCACCGCCCCCATCGCCTCCCCAGCCAAACGGGTGGGGAGGGGGAGCAGGACGGGAGGCAGCAGCTCCCGGCCGCCGTCCCCATCGCCTCCTCAGACGAACGGGCGGGCATGGGGAGGACGGGAGCCGCTGCCCTCGCCGCATCCTCAGCCGAACAGCCGGGGAGGGGGAGCAAGACGGGAGGTAGCGGCTCTGCCGGCAGCCACTGCAGCATCGTCGGGGTCCCTGCCCCCGGCCCGGCCGCCGCCCCTGCTGCATCCTCAGCCACTTCGCCGCCGCAAGAGGAGGGCTCCAAGGCCGGGTGCACCATGGGCGGCCGCACCAGCAACGAGGAGTGCTGCCGCGGGGACAAGGGGGGGTCCTGATCGCTGCCAGCCCCGCTGCCCTCGCAGCCCAAGGTCTCCTTCTCCTGCAGCACCGAGGGTGGCGGCGGCTCCCCGAAAGTGGCCGAGGAAGGCGCCACCGGTGGGGCCGAGGTGGGGCTGGGCGGCGGAGAGCCCTGCGGCAGCCAGGCAAGCTTCATGCCTGACTGCTGTCCGGCCCGGCCTGGGGAGACATGTAGCTTGCTCGGCTTCCCGGGGAGCGATGCCCCTGCCGGCCGCCAGCCCAGCCATGATTGCCGCCCGGCCCGGCCTGGGGAGACGTGGCCTGCTCGGCTTCCCGGGAAGCGATGCCCCTGCCGGCCGCCGGCCCAGCAATTGCAAGGGCTTGCATGGTCCCCAAGGGCCGCTAACGTGCTCCCCGCCGCCAGCGACCAAGCAAGCCCTTGCAACTGCTCCAGACGAAGAAGCAAGCGGCTGGGAGACCGCGGCGGTGCCTACCTCCTGCGCCCGTCAGCTGGCGTCAGCTGGCGCGGTGCGGTGGGAGGCGGCATTCGCTCCATAAGACGCACAGACATTTCCCCCCATCTTTTGGGGGGGGGAAAGTGCGTCTTATGGTGCGAAAAATACGGTAATCTATATGAAGCCCTAGAAACTGCCAAAAATTTTAAGCATCCTAAGGATACCTTCATCACAGAAATCTCTTTTAAACCAGGGTAGGAAGCCTCTAATTGATAATATGGCTTCACAAGGTATGCATACTGAATTCATGAAAGCTCCTTTTCCCCCAAACCCAATCTCTTCCTCTAAATGTACCAGTATGTAATGCTGAAGAAGATTCTTTACTTTTTGCTATATGGCAAAAGGTATTACCTGAAATGTATGTTGTGAATTATACCCAAGTACAGCAAACAAATCCTTTCTAAACTTCAGATAAGACCCCAGAAGAATCCCATTTGGCAAACAAAAGTCTGCCCAAATAATGGTCAAATAACCAAATTGCAGTACATGGTTATTTAAACCATTTAAAGAAGTTTTTATATATGAGTTGGTAATATAGAAGTGAAGCTTCTAATTATAGTACTAAACACTTTAAAAAATACTTTTTTCTTCCTTTGCTAAAGTCAGGTACAAAAATAGAACCAAATCTGTGACATCTGATGTGCGTGTGTGCATGTTGTGTTCATTCAATCACTCTACCAGGCACTGCCTGCCTAACATTTTGTCACCTGCTTTTTGGCTTTCTATTTTTAAGTTACACTTAACAACTATCTTCTCAGAAAATCAAAAATGCCAAAAACACACCCATATACGCATACTGTATATGTTATTGCAATATAAAGAGACTTAACCTGAAAGTGTCACGATTTTAAGCTCTTCACTCAAATTAAAACTAAAATACATTATAGAAACTATTTCATTCAATAGTACTAGTAATGATAAACATAGTTTCAAAAGAATCTCACAGATGCAGAAAACTGAATGCATTCTATTTTATTTCAGCTATACCCAAAAATCATAATCCAAAACTAATAATTTTTAAGCAAAATAAGAGCTAAAAACTAAATGATAACTGACCAAAAACATTAAAACACAACTGGCTTTCTGGTTGAAATTCTTAGGTTCAAAATAATTAAGTAAATAACTAAGCATCCTTATTCCGTTTTCAGATTATGATACAGTAGTGCTCCCACCCATCCTATTCTAATCTTTCCAGTTTAGACGTTCTCTATTTTACCCTCTAGATCAGGGGTCCTCAACCCCCAGTCCGTGGACCAATACCAAACCACGGCATGCCAGCAACCAGTCTGCACAAACAAGCAAATCCCCATCCGTGAGATGCAGGCAGCACACAAAACCACGCACCCTCTGGTCCGTGGAAAAAACCTCTCTCCACAGAATTGGTCCCTGGTGCCTAAAAGGTTGGGAACCTCTGCTCTAGATAGAGTAAGTATGAGGCAAAACACTCCTAGAGGGGGCTACTCTATTCTCCTAATTTTTTAAGTATAGAACACAGGTGTTTCTGCATTCTCTTTGCATGTCTATGGTAGATCTGCAGGTGGTTCTGGAGGCTATTCAAAATAATCACAGAACGCCAAGCAAATGCTGAATTACAAATATGAAATGTCAATTTTTATGTATATTTTAATATTCTCAGAGCCAAAAATTAGATGGTAAGATAGGCAAAGAAGTAAAGGAAAAAGACAATGACAGAAATACTGTATGGGGCCGCAATACAGAACCGGCACACTTTCTTTACTCCCCCCCCAAGGGAGGGGTGTGTATGTATGTGTGCAAAGGTGGCCAGGACCCCCTTGACCCTCACAGCTCCCCAGTTGAGTGCTGGGGACAAGACGTGGGGTGCCCCAACTCTGGAGTTGCCCCCATTCCAACCCAACCTCATCTCAACACCTGTTCCTGCACTCGGTGCTTTGGTGTTAGAGAAGGTCCTCTTTGGGTTCCGGGAAGAAGCTGTCCACAACCAATTCCTCACGCCACCTTAAGTGATATAAGACTTTGGCTGGATCTGGGGCATTCTCCACCAGGTTTCCAGATTTTTTTTTCCCCCAAAGGAAGTTCTAAGCGCTCTTCCCTAGGCCAGAAATGGGAGGAGGCCAGCAGTAGTGATGAAAATAAAACGTTCTCTGTCCAGAAAAAAAAAAGAAATATTGTATGGGATAATCCACTTAATCTAGTCAATGGCAGGAATATATTTCATTTTTGCTCTCAAGCAAAAAGTAGTAGCAGTTAGATATGGATTTTTTGTCCTCCATAAATATATACTCTTACACAATTCTCAATAACACTGAGAAAACAAATTAGTCGCAAAAGCTTTTAACAGTTGAAATATTTCATTAAATATTGACTTTAACAATGTTTTTGTGAATTCAAATATTACAGGTAATCCTTGCTTAACAGTGGCAATGGGGAGTGCTGGGATTTCCATCACTAAGTAATGCAGTTTCAAAGTGAGATGTCACATAATCATACTGCTTAGGGATGGAAATTCCAGCATTTCCTATTGCCAGCATTAAGCAAAAATCACAGGTGATTAAATAAGTCCAAGCAGGCCAGTAAGTGGCTACTGCAGGGCAGGGGAAGATGCATGGTTTGCCTGTAACTTATTGGAGTGACTTGCCATCTGCCCGGCTGATTTCCTCTTTGGCTTTGCTTGGGTGAAGCTGGCAGAGAATGGTGCAAATGCAAATGGTGATCACATGACTCTGGGATGCTGCAACTGTCATAAGTGCAGGCCAGTTGTCAAGCCCAGAGTGCAACCACATGACCACATGAGTGCTGGGACTGTGGGAATTTTGAGGACTAATTGTAAATACTACTTGTTCAGCACCATTGTAACAATTGCTGAATGAGTGGTTATTAAACAGCTACCTATAGACAACATATTTAATACTGGTTTGGCAGTTTCGATGCAAGAGAATCAGAGCAAACAATAAATCACTTTGCTAAATTTCACTGCCAGCCTTTATCTTTTGTTGACAACATCCCTCATTCTATACCACCAGTTTAAAGTTGTATACAGTGATTATAGAGGGCTTTGTCTTGCCCACACTTTCATGAAACTGTATGTGGTAATTTTAAATAGGTCTATAAATGATGGTTACCCAGCTGAATATAGCTGCTAGGCTAATTCCAAATTCTCCTTGTTAGCTTATGTTAGGCTCTCTCAGAATTTAATTCAATACTGTGTTTCCACGAAAATAAGACCTGGTCTTATATATTTTTTGCCTCCAAAAGAGGCAGTGGGTCTTATTTTCAGAGGATGTCTTTTTTCCCAACACCTACTTCGCTTTGAGGTGGTAGTACCAAGAGCCCCATCCAGCAGGAGGCCATGTGACTGCTGGCCCACTTCTGTGGCCCCTTGAGACCGCTTGCGGCAGGAGGCCGCGTGGCCTGCTGTGCCACTGCCACAAGGCAAGGCAGGTAGAGGGGGTGCAGCTGCAAGTGCCCCATAGGCGCCCAAACACTTTTCCCACAAACAGAGATCTGATGGAGACTGGAAGCTCTGTCTACTTGCGAATGGGGTGCTTTGAAACGGAGCAATTAGCTCCGTCTCCAAGCACCCCATTCACAACCAGTCGGAGCTTCCAGTCTGGGGGGAAACTGGGCATCTATCGGGTTCTTGGAAACCAAGTGAATCACTCAGTTTCCAAGCGCCCCATAGGCACCCAAACACTTCCCCTGCCTCTGCCTTTCTACGCAGACTTATCTGCTCTGCGCCAAGGAACGGCTGGGCTTGTTCTGTCTCCCGTCCGACCCACACACCCCAACCAGTCAGCCGAGGCCTGAAAAACTGCTCGGCACAGACAAAGACAAATGAATTTCTTGGCAGCAACTTCGTAGCTGCCTGCCAAGCCTTTACTGATAAGACACAGCAAACAGAGATAATCCAAGATAACTTGCCAGAGTGCTTGCAACAGAATATCCAGCAAAAATTGTCCGTCACGAAAATTCACACGCCACNCTGGCCAATCCCAGAAACACCGGGCTCCTGGCCAATCCCAGAAACACCGGGCTCCTGGCCAAACTCCTCTCCGTCGGAAGGCACCAAAGGCCTCACCAGAGGGGAAGGGCCTGGAGAGGGAGGCCTGGCCATCTCCTCTCCTTCATGTTCAGAGCCTTCCTCCTCTGATGAGAGGGACCCACCGGACGGAGCCACAACAGGGCTGCGGCTGCTGTCAAACACCATCGGCCCCCGTGTGCTCACTGCTGCTTGTGCTGACCATGCCCATCCCCTGTGGCTTATTTTTGGAGTAGGGCTTATATTAGGCCCACCCCAAAAACTCAGGGTGGGTGGGTCTTATTTTCGGGGAAACACGGTATGTATCCAGGTTTGCAAAAGTCAGTCGACCTGAAAGTGACCACTTTCCTTTTACCTGGTCTCTGAAAATCTTTGATTTTAACTTTTTAACTTCTTGCCGGATTGCAACAGTGGCTGATAACCTTTGCCCAATCGACATCACAGCAAGCAGCAATAATCATTAACTTTATTAGAGAGAAACCAGCCAAGTCTCTTTATTCAGTAATAGTGGATAGTAAGTTTCAAATTTCAGATTGTCCAAAACACAAGTAACAAGATAATTTGGTATGTAATTTACAAACCATAATATCCCTTGAAACAGTAACATTTATTAATAATCTAAAATATCAGATCCTCCCATCCTAAATCCTGGAATTTCCCCTCTTTCTCCTCCTAAGAAGGCTAGTCTAGCCTTTTTTCCCCCCTTAATTGGAGACATATTCTGCCAAGCTTTTAATAATTTCACTCTCCACTTTTATTATTCTGTTAATACTACACTGTTCAACTATTTTAGTATACATATTTAACCTTTTTATTGTTTTCATTTTTACAATTCTTCTCTGTTAAACAGATGTTTGAGACAATAGAAGAATATTCTAAATATATACATACATTCTAAATACACACACACACACACACATATATATATATATAAATGAAGATAAGTGTGAATTTATCAAACATATTTGACATGAAAAATCTTTCCTTGGCTTTCAAGCAATCAGTTCAAGATGCATAGAATTAAAAAAGGGTTAGAAGTGAATTGCATAATTTTAGACACATGACTCAGCTGACTGCACTTGGAAAAGAGATTTTGAACAATCTTGCAAACTAAATGTTTTTCCTTTGACCGTGTATTTTTCACTTAGCCTAGCTAGAATCTTAATACAAACAACAAATAAGGAGCACTAGCATCATCAGTTGTGAACAAAATAACTATACAACTAACAAAATAATGACATAAACCAGTGCTAGATGTAATAATGCCTCTAAAAACTCAACCAATGAAGAGAACAAGAGAAATAGGGATGGGTTGGGAAAGATCTAGAAGCACACAAATAAGAGTATCTTGCACTGTGGACCGAAAGCAGAGTTAGGAAGACCTACTAAAAAAATCTACTACAATAATTCAGGTGGGATACCACTAATGCAAGGACTAATGGCATTGTCATTTCTAGAGGAATGAATATTATTTCATTTGTTCTAATTGTTTGATTTAACTTTGTACATCACTCAGAAAGAAGTTAAATGTGTTAAGTTTCAGTTACTAAATGTTTCTGGACCATTTATGGTTCTCCTTGGTTGGATTATTTAAGAAATAAACTGAATTAGGAATTGGAGCTGATTTAGTCATTTTTTCTAGTTTTAAGATTGTTCTTATTCATATGCCAAGTTGCACACTTACTGGGTTCTTAAAAATAGGGGGAAAAAGCTGTAGAAAAAGGGCCAGTGTTTTCATGAGAAAGTATGCCTTGATTTTCACAGTTAATTGTAATAGTTGTTTACTTTGAAAGTTATATATGTCAAAAATCTCTGGCATCCTGTCTGTCTAACAAGATTGAAAATGCATATGCCCCCAGTTTGTTACACATGCTCCTTTCAAATAGAATAAGAAAGGTGCTTCAAAATTATGTTTATTTCTTTGACTGTAAATTTAAAATATTTTTGGAGAAAAAGGGCCAACAATAAACTAGGATTTGATATCTAACTGCCTCATTAATCATACTGTATACTTACTTTTCACCTCAGTTAACTGAGATTCTAAAATCAAGAGGTAGCTTTAAACATTTAACAATTTATTTACTAGAAAAAAAAAGCAATAACACATCAAAATGTTATAGCAGAAAAAAAGCTGATTTTCTTTTAAAGTAAGTATGAACATATGAATATTCCTAACCTGTAAAATGATTCCTCCACATTATATCAGCGAAACTCATTGGTGGGCCACTGGGAGGGTAGTGTTTACCTTTAAGAGGTTCATGATCAGTCCTTATCATATCCATTAATGAGTTTTCCAAAGAGTGCAAGTTAAAAGTATCATAGGGCCGATTCCGGTCCTAGGAAAAAAACAAAACAAAACAAAAAAAGGACCATTACAAAATTGTCACTAAATAATGCAGTCATTTAATACTTATTCCATTCATCACAAATTATGATAAGATTAGCAAAAATATTCAAAGCTCAAGTTAATAATTCTATTAACAAATGTTGAGAACAGGAGGACAAGTAAACAGGAGGATTATACTTATCTTTCTCCAGAAATATAATTTTATTTTAACATGTTAGCACAAATGTACTTTTCCACTATCGAACTGCATTCTAAAGCAAAGGCTTCCATATATCCTATTTTCTCACACACTGAGCATGATCTATTAAAGTGTACAGTGGACAAAGGTTAAACAACTGACATATAAATTATATGACATTAAGTGTCATGTATATCCATGATCTAGAATGGGACGAAGGAGACTCCTATATTCCCAATTAAATGAGTTTGTGTCAAGATATATGCATTTGATTTTCAAGTATATTGCAATTGTATTTCTCCCTCTTCAAAACCATCAAATACAATTCTAAAGCAAACATAAAAACACTTTAGAAAAAGAGAAACAGTGGGATGCAAGGTAATTTGTGAATGGAATATTGCTGACAATTTTCTGCATCCAAATCACAGTTTACAGTAAAACCCCTTACTTTTTAAAAATATAATTTAACATTTCTATGAAGGTCATAAGAATTAAATACAGTACACAAAAAGTAGTTAGAGTTGACAGATACTTTACCAAGATGAATTTTATATTTCAAAGTATGTTGATAAACAGAAAGCCAAGATACAAAGTAGGCAAGGAAATAAGCTTAATTTAAAATATAACCTACACATAATACCATTTGCATCTAATGAAAGGCTCTGCCCCTTCTGCTTGCAAAATAAGGCAATTATTTTAATCATACTGCTGTTTCTATGAAGATTACAAGAAGTTAAATACTGTACAGAAACAGATACTTAACCAAGATGAATTTTACATTTCAAAGTATGTTGATAAACAGAAGCCAAGATTCAAGGTAACCAAGAAATGAAAACATATTAATTTGAAATACATCCTGAAAATAATACTGCTTGCACCCAAGGAAAGCTTTACATTTTTAGCTTGCAAAATAAAACAATTATTTTGATACAAAACCCTTGGGTAGAGTAAAATTGTGCAAACAACTTGGGAGCAGATAAATGCACTGAAGCACAGCACAATAATAAGCAGTATGCAGATCTTGAAAATATTTTTATTTTTTAGTGCAAGAATAAAGTGCGCACAGAATTAAAACTGAAGGGATAATTATATATTTTTTAAAATAAATAAAATAAAAAGTTCATAACTTTTGGGCTCTGAAATACTTTCTTTTTGTTAAATTTTGGTATTCTCATCTTCTACAAGAAAAAGCAGCACCAGGCTCCATTTACCAAAATCAGCTTGAAAAAAATAAGTATAATTTGAGGAATCATCTGATTTACATAACAACCTACACACACACACACACACAGAGAGAGAGAGAGAGAGAGAGAGAGAGTATAATTATCATTTAAGGGGAATTTATTTCCACAAACATCCAAACTTTTAGCTAATAACCTGAACTTGTTTACTGTTGGAAAGGAATATATATACATGGAGTTACATCTTTTATCATATTTCCAATACTTGTTCTGTATGTTTAACCATTCCCCACAAATCTGAACTATCTCACCATGGGAATGCCATTTTTCCTGCATTTAAATTCTCAATTAAAGGAATGCTGGTGCCACAAACCCAGGTTTAACAGCTGGTGCCACATAATCCAAGTTTAACAGCAATATCAAAGGTTGTATAGGCTCAGTGATTGCTGATACAAGCCGAATGGTTTTTATAGTGATCATTAAATTGCCTAGAAAATGACTGCCAGGATTAAAATGGGTCTTAAGATTAGATGGGGCTTGTTCCTATAATCAAACATTATACACAGATTATGAAGCTACCTAGAAACTAAGAATGTACAATGGTTTGGATGTGATCTGAAATAGGTATTCCTGAATACAGTGAAGTATAAACAAAACACTTATTTGCAGAATCCAATCTGGATCGGTCACGATGACCAGAGGTTTAGTCTTTCAAGCTTTTGGACTCATGCTGGAACCCATCCTCAAGTAACTTCTCTCTAGTAGAATGTGTTATAATAAATATAGTTATATTAATAAATCACTTATTTGTGATTCATTAAAATAACCATATTTATTCTCAGGTTTCCATGCATTTGGAAACATTATTTAGAATTGGATACAAAACATTGGCCAGCCATATTAAAAACTGATTAGAAAAATTAAGATTAGATTTGCTGGTAAAGCTTTATTAAAGATCCACCAGAGTACTTATGGTTGAGGAAGAGGTTTTGTGAATGAGAATGAGAAACCTATGGAATTCCACTGCTGCATGGCTAAAAACAGAAGTCTGCCAAATCCTCTTGTGCCTCAGCTATACCAAAAGAAAGTTTACCCAGATGCACAATGCATGTAATGCTAAAATAGAATGTTGGAGCTACTTTCAGAGAGGTACAAAATCTTCAATATAAATGCTCTGAAAGAGAAATTTAAATTTGTCTGGTAAAACTGTAGCAGAAAAATACTTCCTGTGAGTTTTCCAGACCAGACATTATATAATATATAGACCATTTCTTGAAATCCAAGCTACACAGTAATATTTTGTTCTGGAAGGGGCGTTGTCTTACCTGAACGCCTTTTCTCAGCACGGAGATGGAGACTCCACCATTGGGTAGTAGACTGTATTCCTGCCCAATCAGATCAAGTCAGCCAAAGTTGCCACGCCCGTCCTGGATCGTGATCTCCAGTCTTTGACGCGAGCGTAGCCATTGACTGACAGCAAGACGTTGTGGCTCACCAAACTAAC
>NW_015386117.1:76974-85504 GCF_001527695.2 Protobothrops mucrosquamatus | reverse complement strand
ATTTGGTTTTAATTCGGCTTTTATCGGGGTTTATTTTCTGTATTTTTGTATTTTGTAATTTTTTGTATTTTGTGTTTATTATTTGTTTTTAATATGCTGTGAACCGCCCTGAGTCCTATGGGAGAAGGGCGGTATACAAATTAAAATAATAATAATAATAATAATAATAATAATAATAATAATAATAATAATAATAATATTTGGTATTTCAATCTACAAAGCAAAGTTAGCTTCTCAAGCAGAAGATGAGCTGCTATAAAAAGTAATACAGAAATATGAGATGTGAATCCTGTGCTCCTAAAGAAAGATGCATTTTAAAAGCCAATATTTCCACATATCTAAAAATGGTCTTTTGAGAATTGTGAATAAAAGACCCATATTTGAAAAGTTAAAAGAACGATTTCAACGAAAAGACAATGCCAAAATACATTTTTATATTCATTTTTCCTTTGAAACATTGGCCTGAATTACTCAAAAAATTAACATCAGCATTCTAAACTATATTGAAGATATAAAGATATTTCAAGGTTGGAATGCTGCATCCAATTCTGGTTACCATGATACAAAAAATATGCTGAGACTTAGAAGGAATGCAAAGGAGAGCAACAAAGATGATAAGGCATCTGGAGGCAAAAATTGCATGATGAACGATTAACAGGTGACTCGATTGAGTCATCCAGTACTTGAGGGGCAGACACAGAGGACTTATTATCAAAGCACCAGAGAGTACAACAAGAAGCAATGAGTGGAAGCTTGTTAAAGAGAGATCTTACCTAGAATTAAGGAGAAATTTCCTGACAATAAGACTGAACCAACCAAGCAAGCAATGAAACACTTGCTTCTCAGAGTAGTGGGTGCTCCATTGCTGGAGGTTTCCAAGAAAAGATTGGATATTCATTTGTTTGGGATAGTATAAGGACTCCTGCCTTGGGGAGTGGATTGAACTAGAAGATCTTCAAGGCCTCTTCCAGCCTTGAAGATCTAGTTTCTAAGATATATTACCTCAGTAATGAGAATGTTATATTTGCTAATGATAAAAAAATGCATAGAACTAACAGGAGACCAATTTAAAGAAAAATTCAAATAAAGTGGATGGTTATATATCAGAACAAAATCTAAGTAAGGTGCAGGACATTTTAAAAGCATATTATTTTATGTGCCAAGAATCTAAACTGTTAAAACAAATAAATCATCTTAATTCCTAGAAGTAATAAAAACTAATAAAAAAAAAAGACTAGGATAGCAAATGGTCTGGTTAATCAGTCATTGATGGCTGAAGTGAAACCTATGGTGAGCAAAAGCCTTGAGGTAAATTCTCTTTCTAAATATTAAAGAATCTTATGGGAAATATATATATGCATGTCAGATATAACACCAAGTACTTTCCTTTTAGTAAGTGTAGAAATACATTTTAATTCCACCAACATTAAATATGTTATAGTGCCATAATAAAGTTCTAAATTACATTTTTTTCTGTTAAAAAATCTCTTTAAATAAAGTATAATTTCTTCTGCACCGATTTCTTTGCATTATTATTTTGTTCTCTTTTAGGCAATTGTCTTGCTGACAAATAGACAAAGTCCAGAACCTTTTACATGCTCCAAGGAGAGTCTGTTACATACTTACCTGCTATCAATGATTCAGAGAATCATAAATACCTTTCAAGAGGAGACATCTGAGATGCTGCAACTAATTCAAAAAACAATAACTTCAAACCACAAAGAAATCCAAAATAACTTTGAAAACATAAACCAATTCATCTCCAATTTAACTTTACAACAACAAAAATACCAGGAAATAACAATAGAGAAGGATCAGATAAAACAGATAACTGAACACAATTCGAGGATAGAGACTCAAAGATGGAACTTAACACAACAAAGAAGTATGATTTAACCCAAGTGGGAAAAAAATTACAAGAAACATTGGTTTTGGAAAAGGCAACTTATACTTTAAGGCCACAAGGCAAATTTGAGGATAAGAAAAAGACTGGTCAAAATGGATTGCAGAGACATCAGGAACACCACTAGAACTAGAGAGACAAAAAGTGATAAGAGATACAGAGAGAAAAAGAAAGAAAAAGATTTTCAACAATCATGAAAGAGCAAATGCCTCTTACAAAGATATTGCATTTAACTTATTTTTTATATCTACAGTGACACCTACAAGAATATGGAAAGACTCTTTGATTCAGCAGAATATATTGATTAAAGATATTGGGCAAAAGAAGAAGGCCAAAGTGAAAATTAAGAAAATAGATGATGGGACTTATCAAGAGAGAATATTTAAAAAAGAAATGGTTAAAGTAATAGAAAGATTTTGGATATGAATTTTACTTTAAGAGAGAGGAGTACTCTCTCTTCTCTTATTTCTTGATATGAGTAATATAAAAGAATCACAATGGCTTATATATAAGGACATATTTTAGATATTTAAATGTGATTGATTTTAAGAAAATTACAATGGATTGAAAAAAAATGTTTTGAATAAGAGTTAAAAGACCAGATGACTAGATTTATTAAATGGAATATTTAAAGATTAAATATATTCTTAATTATGGTAAAAAAGAATGGAAAAACTTTGGAAATAAATATGTATTAGCTTAGGAGAAACCTGGACTTTCAGTAGTATACTATCTTTTTATCCCTCTTTACTCTTGTTCTTTTTCCCTCTTTTTTTAGTCTTATTTATTCCCTAAGTAAGGTAAAAGTTATGGGATGGTTTACATGAGAAAAATTAGAACCAATGTTTAAGCTTTCTGTACCTGCTTACTACTTTTGGGGATTCAGACCAATTTCCCAATTGTCAAAGTTGTGATCATGGTGTTTTGTACAAAAGTGTATGCATTAGCAAAATCTAGTAAGAGTTAGTGGGGGGAGACTTGAAGAGAAAAAGAAGGATAGAAATTCACATAGGTAGTCCCTATGTGTCACTTATTGAAATCTTTTGCATCTTCCCCAATGTGTTCTTCTCATGGGTCTCTTGCCCCTTGGATCACTTTTGGACTCCAGGGGAAACTTTTTTCTTATTTTTATGTTGTATCATTAACCTCATCCTGCACTTTTCCCCTCTAATTCAGGGGTATCAACCTGCAGGCCCACGAGCCGGATGCATAGTGAAACTGCGCCCACCCCACTGTAGGCAATGGCAAAAAAGTCACGATACATCGTGACACATCACGTGACGTTGCGAGTTTGACACCCCTGCTCTAATTTCTAACCATTTATTACTGCATTTCTAGGAACAAATCTTTCTGATTCAGGGATCCTAACAATATTTAAAATATTTTAAAATCATTTAGAAACACAAGAAAGTAGATGTTCATTATCCTGAAATGAAGAAACCATCTTCCACAATTAAAATATCCATAATCAAATAGCCAATTGCTTTAATCTGAAAGAAATGAATCCATCTCTTCAAGAAGTCCTAAATGTAGAACTGTTACATTGTGTATTCTTGCTTTAGAAAAAAATCCTGAAAAATATATAGTGTCATCTTTAGGGATGATAAAAATGATCTTCAGTTAATACAAAGCTTTTTAACCCCATGGTCCTAACATCACAAAATAATTGTTTTAGAAGTATTGATACAATACAATGAACATCTAAAACAGATGCTGTTCATTGCTTTCAAAGAGATATGCATTCAGAATAATCTAATTCCTTAATCCATAGCCAATTAATAAAAAGTGCATATTTAAATATTCCCCAGGAACATGTTTTATTTTCCTCGGACAAAATTAACTGAACAGATGAATTAGATGTATTTGGAAAACTGTGCATACCACAAAACTGCAAAATATGCTTTGTAATGCATTTCTAGAGCCTGTATTTATTTATTATATTTTTCTCTATTTCTCCAAGGAGCAGCTATTATTTTCTCCTTATTATTTCACCCAATGAATAGAATAGGCTTCTATAGTAACTAACATAGAGTTTCTTAATTATTTCCATGGCAAAATGGGGATCAAAAGTAAGGTAGAAATGCTTCAAGCTAAACTCAGCACCTGAGATACATCTATGTATTTTTCCTGGCATTATTTTGACAGTCTTTCCTGTAACTCTAAAATTCATTGATGGGCTTCTATCCCTGTATCAACTAAACACTATTACAACAGTACTACACCATAGTAGCTCTCTGTTACTATACAGCAATAGCAATTATACTATAACTGGTGGCAATGCCAGAATTTTACTGAACACAGTAATCAATTTTGTCACTGCTGGTAATTTCTGTTCAAATGGAAATGTAAGAGGATATATATCTGTTTGCTTCACTTGGGAATTCTATTGTATGGTTCCCCTTACATATACATTTGAAAGAATTACAAGAGTCACAGCCCATTTCTAAGAAAAATAAAATAAAAGAACCTTTAAACTCCTCAGGCTATATGTTTACTATGGACACAAACTGGGTATATTGAACTGTTAATGAGAATTCTATGTTGTCCTGGTCGAAAGATCTGAGAAAGCAACATCATTCTATAGTTTAATTTATAATTTTTAATCAGACAGAAAGCCAAGAGAGAGGATTGATTCTGCNGTTTTTACTGCTTTTGTGTTGCTCTCCTTAGCTCCTATGTATGCCTGAAAAGTATGTAAGCCTGAAAAGCATATTGCTGTATCAAATAAGTGTAAACATTCAGTTTTAATATATATAAATATATATGTGTGTGCTTGTGTGTGTGTGTGCGTGTGTGTATACCTAAACCTATATACCTAAACATAGGTATATAGCCCAGCTTCGAATCTCAGAAGGGTATAGCTGGCTGATGAGAGCTAAGGAGCTTGAAATAGCTATACCAGCTTCCCTTCAACTCTTAGCAATCCAAATTTAACATAAAAATGATTATCGCAGTAGTGACTGCTGCCTATGGATAGCCCTAGATTGGGGCTGATACAGGCAAAAGATTTCTTCTTCCCATATTTGGGCCGACCGGATGCATCATAAAAAACACTTACACACACAAACACACACACACACACATATAATTTTTAATGTGTGTCAATGTGCTCACAGGAAAAAAAATGACAATAAAGGTTATCTTAACTTATCTTAACTTTTCTTATTATCTTTTGACTTATTACAATTATTATTGATTATCTTTTTTAAAATTAAAGTTAAATTACTTCTAAATGTTGCTTCCCTCATCAAACCTTAATTTTAGACTGTCTCCCTTTCAGATATACTAATGAAATTATTATACCATTTCATGCTTTCTGGTAGTCACTGTGATAATATTGAAAACATTTATATTTAATCTAATGATACCTACAAAGACATTTATATATTTATTTTACTGGATGTTACTAAGAACATAATATACTGAATTATAAGCCAAAGGTGCACAATCTGAGAACCAAAACTATGTATCCAGTCTTCTAAAATCACAGATACACAAAGGTCACACACATGCACACACGCACACACACAAACACACACACACACATAGATGTAGTGCACAGTCTTTAGACCAGGGAAAAGAATCAAAATGTTAAGCCATAATAGAAGACGATGGGAAAAAAGTATTTCTAAAAAAGAACTTTTTATAAATCACATCAAGAACTCTAATGCAATGTATTAAAATAACTGTGAAGACTGAAAAGTTATATTTATTGGCCAGTTTCCTTTCTGGTTTCCTGAAAAGCTGGCAGACCTGCCAGGGTATGTAAAATGAATAACAATCAGCTGTCATCCACAAAGAATGGAAAGGGAATGAGTTGGGCATATATGAAATCTACACTAGCCAGTTATTCCAGCTATATTTTAGTAAGAATGTATTTTTCTTCCAGGCTTGCAACATTTAATCATTTCACAGTAGAATATATATGCTTTCCCAAAGCTTATTCAGAGCCAATATTTATTGAATGCAGGGTTTATTATATAATCACACTTCACACTTCAATTAAAGCACACACATGGAACTGCCTACTAATTTAGTCAAATGACTACACCACTAACAATAATTAAATGTTAAAACAAATAGTAATTCTACCTAAGATTCTGAAAGAAATTATTTTCATTTGGATCCTCCTCAGATCCTGAAAAACAAAACAAAACAAAACAAAACAAAAAAAACTCCAGTGTATCTCTCTACATTTTCTTCCCAAAATATGGTAAATATTTATGAGTATACATAGGATAGGAGTAAAAACATAAATAAATCAATGACAAAACAATCACAAGTGCCTGAATAATAAAGATATTAATGTAACAGTTGGAACTAGGACTTAATATGAAAAATATGATATATTCTATAATTGTTAGAAAATATATGCTGCATATTATAAACATTAATTGGCTCATGTGCATTTTGATTAATTATATGTCAACTTTAAGCAACTATACAGACTTTTTCCATGAGGATTTGATCTTTCAGACCTTCCAATGATGTCCTCATCACCTTTGTAACTAAGCCCATTCACCTTACTGACATTGGTCATCCTCTTTCTCTTTCCCAGCATCAAAAGCTTCTTGAGAGAGTTAGGTCTTTGCATAATTTATTCAAGGTTAAGTAATATGAGCCTGGTCACTTGAGCCTTGAGTAAAAACTCTGGTTTGTTGTGGGATTTGTTCTAGGATTCTTTTTTGTTTTATTTTGACACCCCAGAAGTCTCCTCAACCACCAAAATTCAAAAACACCAATACTCTTCCTATCCTGCTTTTTCAAAGTCCACCTTTTGCTTCCATAGAGTGGAACTGTGCATTTTAGGGTAGGCCAAATCCTATTATTTCTTGATTATTATTATTATTATTTATTTGAGAGAAGCAACCTAGAACTAAGGAGAAACTTCCTGACAGTTAGAACAATTAACCAATGGAACAACCTGCCTCCAGAAGCGGTGAATGCTCCAACACTGGAAGTTTTTAAGAAGAGACTGGACAGCCATCTGTCCGAAATGGTGTAGGCCGTAGGGTTTCCTGCCTGAGCAGGGGGGTTTGGACTCGATGACCTCCAAGGTCCCTTCCAACTTTATTATCATCATCATCATCATCATCATCATCATCATCATCATCATCATCATCATCATTCAGACAAATTCTTGTCCTGCCTTCAGGTGCTTTTGGAGAATACGTTGACCCCCTCTTCTCTGTCCTAGCCCCTCAAATACCAGAAGACAGTTACCATGTCACCCCTAATTTTAACCGTCACGTTATCAAAAAAGGCAATAAGGTTTTTCTGGCATGACCTGTTTTTAACAAATGCTGGCTTCTAGTCATCACCTTGTTCATTACTAGGTGCTCACAAATCTGCTGTCTGATTATCTTTTTCTAGGATTTTCCTGGTTATGGAAGTCAAGGTGATTGGTCTATAGTTTCCTAGATCTACCATTTTTCCCATTTTGAAGACCACATCAGCTCTTTTCCAGAGCTCTGAAAGATTCTGTTCAGTGGTTCTGAGATCATGTCTGCCAGAACTCTTGGGTGTAAACTGTTTGGTCCTTGTGATTTGAACTCCTCTAGAGTGGATAGATGTTCTTTTACCAATTTCTTATCTATTTTGACTTGCGTTTCTTATCTGACTCTCATAGTGCTGCTTTTTGTAAGACAATCTATTTTTTCCTTTCATGTGAAGACAGATGCAAGGAAAGAATTAAGCAGTTCTGCTTTCTCCCTGGTACCCATTACTTTCTTGCTATCTTCTTCCATTAGTAGATCAATCATTTCTTTGACTTTCTTCTTGCCCCTTACATTTTGGAAAAAAACCCACCTTTTTTTGTTATTTCTAGTTTTGAGCCTTATCTTTCCTGACTCCATCCTTGCAGATTTGGGACATTTGCTGCTATTCTGTTCTAGTTATATGCCCATTTCCATTTTTTATATTTGTCCTTTTTCTCCCTCCATTTGTCAGAGAACTCTTTATGCAACCATGCTTATTTCATCTGGGATCTCTTGTTTTTGTTTTTGTTTTTGGTGGTATTGTGTTTGATTTGGCTTCAATTATCTTATTTTTCAGAGTTTCCATAGCATCTTGAATTATTTTTCCCTATAGGATTTGCATCCATGGAAACCTTCCTAAACTCTCAGTTTGTTGAAGTCAGATCTTTTAAAGTCTAACACACTAGTTTGACTTTGTTCAATTACCTAAGCCTTATGCTGAATTCTAGTATGACATGGTCACACTCCCCCAAAGTTCCTACAAGTTCTATCCCTTCTATCATTTCACCCCTATCAGTAAGAATTACTTCCAATATAGATTGAAGACTGAATTTGTCCCATTTTTCACTTGACAAAGCAGGTTATGAACATATGTTGTTAGCCACCCAGAGTTGCTATGGTATCATGGGCAGCCATAAATATATTTAAATTTTAATAAATAATAACCTATTATTGGGAGTCCTCCTGGATTCGCGGCTGGCACTGGATGACCATTTGTCGGCCGTGACCAGGGGGGCGTTTTATCAGGTTCGCCTGATCCACCAGTTGCGGCCTTTTCTGGACCGGGACGCTCTGCGCACAGTCACTCATGCCCTCGTCACCTCCCGCCTGGACTACTGTAATGCCCTCTATATGGGGCTCCCTTTGAGGA
>NW_015386117.1:62810-74770 GCF_001527695.2 Protobothrops mucrosquamatus | reverse complement strand
TAGGAATAGAGTTACTAGTATTGACTTAAGGGGAAGTAGGATATATTAAAATAATAATAGATTAGTTATATGTATAACTGAGTTAATTATATTGAAATAATTTGAATTGTATAAATATGATTTTGTTTTGATTAATTGATGGCCTTGCCACCATGTAAAATAAAACCAATAAAAATTTTGTTGAAAAAAAAAAAAAAAAGCAAAAGGACAGAAATTATTGCAAACGTTTGCCTTGCTCAAACATGCAGAATATCAAGTATTGTTAGGATTAACTCAAGAATCAATAGAGTTAATTTAATTACATGGTATCGACTTAGTACATATTTAAATTCTTTAAATATGCTCTTGTGCACTATCTAACATGGTTTCCCATAGAGAACTTTCACCCACCCTGAAACTGACTCTGGGTAAAATTTCATTAAAAATATAATAAAATACAATATCTTCTGCATTGATATATATACAAAATTTATCTTCTGTTTTACCACCAAATGGGGTTCTAAAAAGATAATAACAGTTGCAGATAAACGCAAAGCAGAATATAGGAACAAAAAAATTTCTGGAACTTTCTTTTTCTCCATATATGAAGTTGCTTTCCCATTAATCATTTCCTTTTTTTCTTTAAATACAACCTCCTTTGAGTTTAGCTTGAGCTTTCATAATTTCATAGATACTTCCACCCAATTTTTTGGCAATAGTACAAAAGTGGTGGTACTGGTTTACCACTGTCTTCTTTTAGGATGTTTTTGGCTTCTTAGCCTAGTTTACAGCCCTATTTCCCTTGACTGTGTCCCAAGAATTAAACAGGCACTGCTTAGCTTCCGAGATATAATCCAGGCACTGTCATGCAATCAGCCATTTTTATTCTCTCTCCTTTGTAATAATAGAGTTTCCTTCATACTTTCCTGTTATTCAGGAGGGGGTAGTGCTTCCCTCTCCTAACAAATTAAAGGAAGTATTCAGGGCTTTCTGGAATTCTTTTTGATCACCTTTCCAGCAGTGGCCACAGAAAACATTTACATTTTCTTGTATGTAATGAAATAAAGGTTCCCTTAAGGCAAAGGTTACGTCATGGTTCCAATAGATGAGACCAATTAAAGCAGAACTCAAAGGTTTGAATTTTTCTCTAAGAACATGTTTATTGGTTACAAAGTATTGGCATGGTCAAAAGTGAAACCAAGACTAAAGTTCACTCCAAAAGCTAACAGTATTACAAAGTTAAACTTCCCATCCCGTAACCTATGCAATCAACTACATTTCCCAATAGAATAGTTTGGCGGGCTTTCTAACATTAGGCTCAACCCCCAGTCTAATAAACAGAAATGACCTTGGGACAGAAAATTGTTTAGACTAGCATAAAACTCCCCATTCCTCCCCCCAACCTTGTGGCAACCGAAACAAGCAAGACTTCAGCCAGGTTCGTTGCAGAGTTGACCGGTTATATACACTGCATAGAGCATATGCATATACTCTATGCAGAAATATAACCCTTGCCTTAAGCAAGGGTTCACATGAGGCAGGAAAAAAGTGGGTTATGTAGCAGGGTGTTGAAATTTGCAATGCAAATGCATTGCTTATAAATTTTTAGAGCCTCATTGCCAATAAAATTGTGTTGCTTAGAGTCACCTTTAGATGAAATGGTGGCATACAACTTTAATAAATAAATAAACTTCACTTATGAAAGTATGGATTATTTAGGAAAAACTGTCCCACATATTTCAATAATTCAAAATTAGATAAAATAATGCAAAAATATTATATTTAATATTAATGTAATAATAAACTACTTGTGTTGTGTTTTTTTCTGTAAAAGCTGCAGAGTGGAAGGTTCTAACTACTAATAGAATGAAATACATTTTAAAAGTTGATTTCTCTTTTCAGACTATTTTTTAAAATGAAATATTAAAATATTCTACAGTTTCTACAAACAGAACAGAACATATTTTATACATAGTAACAGCTGCAAAAAAATTAAGCTTCACACTACAATAAATCCCTTTCATAAAAGAATACAATGAAAAACTATGTTTGAAAAATAAACACAAATAGGATATAGATTTTAACTTAGCGTGAAAACTGCTTTGGGATAACAATGTCATATATGGGTTTATACCATATAAAATGTTTGCGTTTTTCCTGAGATTGGGATATTCAAAATTTTACAATCTGTTAAATATTTTGGATTAGGCAATTATTTTTTAAAAAAAAACACATCTTGATCTATAATTTATAATTTGATTTATATTGGTTACAGTTATAAATTATTTGATAATAACCTATTTTAATGTTATTAAAAATGTCAGTAAAAATAATGCAATACAAAAATACAATAACGTAATAGAGTTCCATGTGCCTCAGGGTATAGTCATGCTGGTCACATGACCATGGAAATGTCTTCAGACAACTCTGGTTCCCTTGGCTAAGAAACAGAGATGAGCATTGCTCCCTAGGATCGGACATGACTGGAAAGGGGAAACCTTTACCTTTTATTTTAATATTAAATTACTTAACTACTGACTTAAAGCTTTAAATTGATATAGGACAAATGCATAACTATGTTATTCTGGTTTGGAAGCATCACTGCTTCAGACAGGAAGGCGGTGCAGAGGGTGATGAGGATGGCTGAAAAGATCAGTGGTTGTTCCCTCCCTCCCATCCAGGACATAGCACAGCAATGTTGCTTGAGCAGGGTCCATAAGATCATCTGGGACACTACATATCCTCTTCACAACCTGTTTTCCTTGTTACCTTCTGGGAGGAGGCTTCGTGGTATCTGTAGCAGAACATCCAGATTCAGCCATAGTTTCATTCCATACAGCATTAACCTTGTGAACTCTCAAGCTTCCTCCTTCCGTTATACATTCAAGATGGACAGTATTTAATATTTATTTGTTATGTATATGTAGGGGTGTGGGTCTATACATATGTTGTTCATAGTATGTTTAGGTGTGTGTCATGTATGTGTTTCACTTTGAGAGCAGGCAACTAAATTTCATTTTTGATGTATGCCGTTGTGCCCACAGTAAAAACATGACAATAAAGGTTATCTTATCTTATCTTATTCAATTTTTTTCAGTTAATTTTATGTTGATTTTATCTCTCTTTTCTATATATTTTGGTCTTAAAAGTTCAAAATTTATTCTTTTTAAAATTCTTCATTTTACCTTAATTGTGTTATTGTGGTTGGTTGCACTCAGCCAGATGTTTAGTCTGGATTTTGCTTTTTTGTCCATCTATGATCTAGCTGATGGAAACCAAACAAATTCCAGCATTGTATTGTATCATAGGTATAACCAGGTATCACGGCTATGACAGTGATTTGATGTATTCTTAACTAATGATATTTTTAACTTCTCCATGTTTGATGTTATCCAACTGATGTTATTTATCATTATCATTATTACTTTTAATTAGATGTGCCACATTCTACTTCTATTTGCAAGTCTTTATATTTTGTGATTTCTTCCACTTTTTCTTTCTTTTTTATTCCGCTGTCTCCTGGTACTATCACATTCACTATCCTGACTTTTTGTCTTACTCATTGACAATTATTAAGTCTGAGGCAAATGGCAGGTGCTTGTTTGTTACTATTACTGTTGCTGTTATGATAATCCAGTAATAGATTTGATTTAGAGGTTAAAGACATCAGGCTAGAAACCAAAAAATCCTGAGTTCTAGTTCCATCTTAAGCAGAAAGCCAGCTGGGTGACTTTAGGCCACTGTATCTCAGCTTAGAAGAAAACAGCAATGGGAAACTACTTCTGAAAAATTTGCTAAGAACATTGCAAGGGCTACTCTAATCAATCATCAGGAGTCAAGATTGACTTCAAGGCACCCTCTCAAAAAATCCAATAATGCCATAGTTAAATTCAAAGAAGTCACTGCAATGTGCCTTAAGAACAATTCAGTGGGTGCGGGAGTGAGATTCCTCACCAGAGCAGATGAGTTGTAAATAGCTTCCTCATCTTTCTGGTACAGCTAACTGGCTGGCGGCACTAAAAGAAAATAACAGGGGAAGATTCTGCCAACCCTCCCCCCTTATTTTTCAACTGTAGTTGCTGTGTGTAATTCAAACAGTAGCCACTGTTTTTTTTATGATGTCTTACTTTCACTGCTGAGAGGATACATTATTTGGAGAAAAAAGTAATCTTTGAAGAAAAGGGAAAGTAAAAGTGCAGTACATAATTTTATATGAATTGGATACATCCTAAAATCCTGAAGACTCAATTTACATATTGTGCTTACTGTGTAACCACAATGTGTCTCATCTGCTTTTGTTTATAGAATAAGAGAATCATAGGACTGGGAGGGACCTTGAGGGTCTTCCAGTCCAACCCCCTGTTGTAGAAAGGAATCCTAGTTCCATCCTATACAAATGTTTGTCCAATCTTTTCTTGAATGCCTCCAGTGATGGAGCACTCACAACTCTGGGAGGCAAATTGACTAATTGTTCTCACTGTCAAGAAGTTTCTCCATAGTTCCAGGTTAGATCTCTGTCTTACACACACTAGCTTCACTAGCTTCACCCATTGCTTCTTGTCCTGTTCTCAGAGGCTTTGGACAAAAAGTCAACCCCTTCTTCTCTGTGACAGTCCTAGTAATATTAGCTGTTCATTGTATGGTTGAGCCTCTAGACCCCTTATCATCTTTGTTGCTCTTCTCTGTTCATTTTCTAGGGCCTCAGCATCTTTTTGTATTGTGATGACCAGAACTGGACACAGTATTCCAAGTGTGGTTTTACTAGTGTAGTATAGAGTGGTACTATCACTTCTTGTATTCTTGATGCTATCCTTCTGTTGATTGTATATTAGGCATTAGCACAACAACATTAGATTTTTAAAGGCGATCAGAAACACACACCCCATACATTTCTCTTTTCCCTTTCATGTTAATGAATTGAGTACATTTTATAGTAGTCAGTAACTTTTTTTTCAGTACTTAATAAACTTTTTTGTTTATTATAAATTTTACTATGGCCTTAAAAATTTTGTATTTTTTTAAGCTGGAGATATCTATGATGAAGCTTTACCTTAACGGCCCTGAAATTGTTTTACATCAATAACAATATTTCATCAAAGGTAACAAAACTCCATAGGACAGTGCTTCATGGGAAATTGACCATCCACATTTTAAGTTGCAAGTTAAGAATGTGAGCTGCACAAACAAGATTTATTTAGTAAACCCTGTCATTTACTGTCATTACATATATCTGAAAAGGTAGTACCCTGAGGCTCTGTCAAGCCTCAGTCACCAGCTTTTTACAACACTGTTGTATCATATGCTGAAATACACAATGAACTTCTGGTTCTTCTTAGCCCCAGGCAAGGCTTCTCACAAAGGTTGTTCTTTTTCTGCCCTACTTTCAGTTCCTTTTATCATGCAGAGCTTAAAGCTCTTCTTCTAATTTATTTATTGGTCTGAACACCAAGGAAGCTTTTTATTGTGATCTACAGCCATGGCAGCTTTTGAAATATTTTTTAACCCTAATATCCTGCATAATCCAGCAGCAACAATACTGCATTAGTATGGATGTGACTATGTGAACCAGCTTGAGAATATTTTCTTCAACAAGCATTGAACATAAGTATAATTTTATTTTCTATATTTTGGATTTTAGTCAATTAATACATTATATATGTGTGTGTATGTATGTATATACATACACACAATGTATATACATACACACAATGTGTGTGTGCGTGTGTGTAAATGTTTTTAACATTCTTTAGGATGCTTACAACATGAGATCTCCAAAACCAATGTCAAAACAACTGTGTCTAGAAGAGGAAAGTGCAGGTCATCTTTTAAAAGCACAACTGGAATACTGCATACTTTTCTTCTTCAGACCTTCTAATCACCAAAAGTTCAGGAAATACTTAGAATTATTAATCAGATGATTTAAACCAAAAAAACATAAACATTATCTATGAATAACAATAAAGTTAGCTAGTGTTACTTTACATGATTTTCCCTTTAAAATCATAATCCTGACAAGCCCAATTCCCTCTTTTTCATTTCCCTGGTCATACTTACTAGTTCCAGGAGGAAAGAGAGGAGGAAGGGAGATAGTTCTTTAGGTATAAAATAATAACTTTCCTTTTGGGAGTGACTGCATGGAGGAGGATGGGATCTGGATAGTTTTTGTCAGTAACATAGGACTGTAAATCAAAACTTTCTCCCTTCAGGGAAATTATCTGGTCTCATTAAAAAATAAAAAAATAAATTAACCCCGCATGCTGTCAAATATTCATGTCAGATGTTTTATAATTTGACCCTAAATCCACAGGCTAAAGATACAGAGTATGCCCACAGAAGGTAGAATACTGTCAGCCCTTTTAGCTAGACCAGACCAGAAGCACCAACTATGAGTACTAACTCTGCCTTTATTGTAAGATTGCAGTAACAGAATCTCACAAATCTGAAAGAATCTCTCCCTTTCTTTACTTTTGCTCTAGCAAAAACTAGGGAAGGTCTCTTCTGAGACACTTTCTCCACCCCCATCCCTTCTTCAGACTCAGATTTTCTTCATCAGACAAACTGTTGCCTAGGCTGCAAATCTTCCTCCTAACTTTGAAGGTCATCCCACTTATTCTGGCAATAGCGCAGTCCTGGAATGTGCTGGAATTTCTAGCATGTATACATTATTGAAACAGCGACGTCTACGCAGGCTTGGGCATGTCATGAGAATGGCTGATGGTCAGATTCCGAAAGATCTCCTGTATGGAGAACTAGTGCAGGGAAAGCGCCTCAGAGGGAGACCTGAGCTGCGATATAAGGATATTTGCAAGAGGGATCTGAAGGCCTTGGGAATGGACATTAACAGCTGGGAATCCTTGACCTCTGATTGTTCAGCCTGGAGGCTAAAGACGCAGCATGGCCTTTTCCAATTCGAAGAGACACTTGTGCGGCAGGCTGAGGCAAAGAGGCAGTCCTGGAACCAGCAAAATCTGGGGGCTGGACAGGGGACAGATTGTATCTGCCCTCAGTGTGGAAGGGATTGCCACTTTCAAATTGGCCTTTTTAGCCACTCCAGATGCTGTTTTAGGACCTCTTTCCAGAGCACGATACCATAGTCTCTCGAGACTGAAGGATGCCAATGATGAATGATGATGATGACTGAAGGAGACATATCTTACTAGAGGGGGAAAATGTTCTAGAAACAATTCCTTCAATTACTGACTATAATTGGGTCTGGCAACTTTGTCACTAAGTGACATAAAAAGTGAAACATGGAATCATAAATCATAGAATCATAGGGTTGGAAGGGACCTCGGACGTCTTCTAGTCTAATCCCTATCTCCAAGACAGGAAACTTTATTGCATTTTTTCTTAAAGACCTCCAGTGATGGACCACCCACAACTCTGGGAGGCAAGCTGTTCCATTGATAAATTGTTCTTAGTGTTAGGAATTTTTTCCTTAGTTCCAGGTTGGATCTCACTGCAATGATCTTCCACCCACTGCTTTTTGTCCTGCCCTCAGGTGTTTTGCAGAATGAGTCAACCCCTCCTAAGTGTGGCAGCCCCTTAACTATCAGAAGATAGCTATTATGTCACCCTAATCCTTCTCGTCAATAAGCTAGATACAGTCCCTTTCGTTTCCATAATTTGCCAGACATCAAGCAAATATTAAGAAAACTGGTGGCCAAGATATTTTCTTAAGTACTGAGTTTTGTAGATGCTTTAGGAAAGGGCATAGAATTTTTGAGACAAGAATAAATAAGTAACAGGATTTCTCTCAGCAGCCAGACAACCACAGAGATCAAGGAATGAAGGAAAAAAGAAGAAGAAAAAAGTTACATTTCTAGCCTTTGAAATTAGAGTTACACTCCAGAATAAGGTAGAAATACTGTTATTTGGGTTCGTTAGCAAGCCAGAGAACTTGAGGCCTACTCTGGACCAAAATCAAAGTGCAAAATTCAAAGCAAAGTAGCAAGGCAATAAGATCCATGAGGCACAGGGATAAAAGGACAATGGCAATTATACATTTTTATAATTTACAATTGTTGCCAGACAGATGAAAAGATTGTTCTGACCAGTGAAAAGAAATCCAGGTATCAAATGACTTATATGCCTGTTGAAGACTAGCCAGCTTCTTAATCCACAAAGTGGTTATTGCAATTACTCTATATCAATTTCTCTATTAGGACTGTAGTTGTGTTAATTTAATTCAACCGTTTTCTATGTATCTTTACTGATGACAGGTGACTTTCTTTCTGTAACTCAGTTGTCCATGAGGTATATAGGCAAGAGTTATCATTGGTTCTTTCAACAGAGTCAATGTGTTTAGAACAAAAATGCAAACAAAAGTTAACTCTGAATCAACTTTATAGATAAGGTCAAGCAACCATGATGCACCAAAACACACATGAATAGAAAATATATTCCTTTGCAGCCAAAAGGAACAAAATATAGAAAATACACTAACACCTATATTACTAACATTATTGTTCCTGCTTTAAAAATAATGGAGAAACACTAGAGTCTGTATTTTTCAAAAGGTTGCCTAATATTCTACCAGTTTACCTTGATATCCCAAAGGAAAAGGTAACATATTGTTTATGTAAAGTTATTTCATTTGTGACCAATGTAGTATTTGTGACCATCTGAGTGAGAAGTAGCTTACCTAAGGCCATATTATTAGCCAATACATGCAGCAACTAGTCCATTTCTAACTGTAAGAAACTAATCAGGATTGGACTAGTCCTGCAAACCTGAAAATGTTATGGTTGTAGGCTAGTTAGAAAAACAAACCAAAGACAATGGCTAATCTAGTTGTATTAGTGCCAGGAAGGTTATATGAAAGTGTCCAGGAAGTCAACTGGACTTCCTTTTCTTTAACCTTTTCTTTTTCATACGAGACTTAGATTCAGATAAAACAAAGGGGCATCCAGGGAAAGGTTGTTTGTAACAGTAGATTTGTCATCTTTTTAAATGGTGATGCCGCCTATGCTAATAATATTGTTGCTATTTATGCATTAGGGTTTTAGTTCTTTCTTTGCTTTCCGAACAACTCTCATGTTTTCCATATAATAGACAGGCCTTGCACTCTATTATATAAGTCTTGCAAATGCTGTTTTGCGTTTTGCCGACTATAATGAACATAAGGATGTTCAGAGAACAATTAAGATCTTCACAGCAAAGGCTATAAGCTGTCTTTGTATAGCACACAGGTTCGCATACACAATAATGTGTCCTTCTTCCAAAAGGCCCTAAATATTATCGTGTATCCAACCCTTCATTAAGAATGGAATATGTTTGACTTAAATATTCTATTTCTACAATTGACTTGCCCCATAACAGATTGGGGTCTACATTAATAATAAATTTAGAAAAGGAGCTGTACTGTTTTTTCCGTCTGCAGAAAGAAAATAGGATTTATGTCAGATTTCTGACAACTATTGTGCACTGAAGTTTTTTTTAGTCTGCTAAGGATCTTACTATTTTTGCATTGTTTTAAGTGTCCCAGCATGATTGTCTATTAGTTTTTACTCTAGTATTAACATTAAGAAATTCAAAAAAATTGAACCTAGCCATGTGGCTTCCAGTGTTCTGTTTTCTAGAAACTTAGTGACATCCCCATGGAAAGAAAGCAGAGAAAAAGTAGTAAATTACTTTTCTTTTTTTAAGAAAACAACAACATTAGTATGCAGGCGTGTCCCTATAGCTTTCTTGTGTTATCTGACAGTGATGGCACCCACAAGGGCTATGAGGAGCCCAGTTGTGTGCTTTACAACTCAGTCATCTGCCAGCAACTATGCTTCAATCCCACCATGCTTTCTCATCCTGGAAAATCTAATTTGAAAAGGAGAAGAATGATGGTGCTCCATGATTGGCATCTCAGCTAACAATGTGTCAGTTGTCACCTAGTTTACAAGTTGAGGGCAGGAAACATTGCCATCCCACTTTATGGGAAGCACTGCCAAGAAGAACATGTTTTTGTCAGGACTGCACTACTGTCAACGGGAGTAGAGAACACACTTTGACAAGCCATCCTCCTGATGAAAATCATTTGCCAATTATGTGCCATCCATTGAGCAAGCTTTTAAAATTATACAAATTAATTGATAAGTGCTTGTAGAGAAATGAAAATCCAGGAGTTTACCCACTGCATTGTTATTCTGGCTTGAATAATTTTATCTAATTCACTCTCTGATTAGGCATTATATATTAATGATAAGTGATTAGTATGAATATCGGAAGCTTGCTCTATCTAAACAAGGTTTACTTTTATATTCTGTTATAGCAACTGTTTCCATTGTTCTCATTAAGCAAATCTGGGACTGAAACAAGGGTAGATGGAATTACTGCAACTTTATCTTCATCCTACTGATTTTCAAGGCCGTGTCATCCTCCAATTTTAAAAACAATCTCCAAAAGTGTGCTTCCCAATTATGTTTTTAAGGATTCATGGGGATCCAGATTATCTTTTCTTCTTTTTAGATCCATTTCATCCATTTTTTTCTTCCTAAAACAAGTATATTAAATGGTTCACAGTACCTTTTAATTGAAAAACGTTATCAATAATTGTTTAGCTAAAAATATAGCATGGGATACCTTAAATTTTCCATCTGCCTTTTTAAAGTGGATGACAAATTAGCATCCAGAAGTGGAAATACATTCAGCTTTTATAGTTAATAAGCAACAATATCTTTCGAATTATCAGCTCTAAATTTAATGAGTAATCTATGGTTTAAAATAAACATTCTGGGAAAGAAGATATTTTCCCATTCAAGTCTTAAGTTACTTAATGTATACACACAATGTAATGTATTAGGACACTCTTGGGCCTTTATAGGTCACACGACTTTACCAACCTAAGATCCATTGTTATTAGCTACTGAAAGAAAAAAAAATCATATGCATGTTTCTGAAATTAAATGGGCATTTAAATATATTTGCTGTTACTCTACTTACATCCCAAACTGTTAATGTTCCTGGTTTCATTTTTCACAATTCTCTTTTTTAAATAATTTGATTGATTTTCAAAAACAGAAAATTCAACAGATGGACAAGTAAAAAAGGTTTTAGAAAAAGAAAAAAGAAAAACAGAAGTGCAAAAAAAAGAGAAAAAGGTTAAAAAAATAGAAAAAAAGAATGACTTCTGACTTTCTTCGGTACAGATATATATACATTAAAAAATGCATTAATCTCTTATGGTAAAGTTAACATGTCTGCATTATTTCTATAATCCCATATAATTCTAATCAAATCCCAAAATCAACATTTCATTTTGTTCAGTTTCTGACAATAATAATAATAATAATAATAATAATAATAATAATAATAATAATAATAATAATAATAATAATAATAATAATAATAATAATAATAATAATGGCTTTCAAGAAGAAATAAAATTGTCAAAAGCCTTTTCTTTAACCAAAGCTGTTAATTTTGCCATCTCCACCAATTTCACCAGCTTTACCATCCATTCCTCCACTGTAGTTATTTATATGTCCTTTCAATTCTCTGCAGATAAAAGTCTCACTGCTGGTATTATTTATAAAAGCAAAGTTCCATAAGATGTTTCTATTTGTTTCTCCAATAACCCAAAAGAAAAGTTTCTGGTTTCAATTATACATTCACTTTTGAATTATTGCATGTATTGCACCACAAATACTCATGCCAACCAAAATTTAAATCCTATCCTTCTAATTGCAATAACTGTCTACTTCTTAAAGCCAACTCTTTCATCTGCATCCAGTTTTGGTCATCCATACTGCATCCAGTTTTGGTCACCGCAATGTAAAAAAGATGTAAAAAAGATGATTAGGGGACTGGAGGCTAAAGCATATAAGGAACGGCTGCTGGAATTGGGTATGTCTAGTTTAATGAAGAGAAGGACGAGGGGGGACATGATAGCAGTGTTCCAATATCTCAGGGGCTGCCATAAAGAAGAGGGAGTCAAGCTATTTTCCAAAGCGCCTGGAGGCAGGACAAGAAGCAACGGGTGGAAACTA
>NW_015386117.1:54283-61688 GCF_001527695.2 Protobothrops mucrosquamatus | reverse complement strand
AGGGAGATCAGGGATCACCCTGATCTCTGGGGGCAGCTCATTCCAGAGGGTGGGAGCTCCCACAGAGAAGGCCCTCCCCCTTGGGGTCGCCAGCCGGCACTGTCTGGCCGACGGCACCCTGAGGAGACCCACCCTGTGGGAGCGTACTGGCCGATGGGAGGTAATCTGTGGCAGAAGGCGGTCTCGAAGGTATCCTGGATGACCAAATGTTCACTGGTGTCACATAACTAGGAGAGAGAAAGAGCTTGCTCACTGAATTTTACGTATATATTATTATTATTATTATTACTATATTATTATTATTATTATTATTATTATTATTATTATTATTATTATTATTATTATTATTATTATTATTATCTATACCAGTGGTGGCAAACATTTTAGAGACCGAGTACCCAAACTGCAACCCAAAACCCACTTATGCATTGCCGGGTGGATGTGGGCGTGGCCACCAAGTGGGTGTGGCCACAGAGCTGCCAGCTCATGCTCGCTCGCTCGCTGTCTGCAACAAATGCTGCTTCTGCCGAAAGTTGCTCATTTTATAGCCTCTTGCCTATTCCCAGACTGCGCATGCGCGGAGAGCTGCGCATGCGCGGAGAGGAGGGAGCAGCTCGGCCCAGCAGTGGCTCGCGTGCCACCAGAGACAGCTCTGTGTGCCGCCTGTGGTACACGTGCCATAGGTTCGCCACCACGAATCTATACTAAACAACAAGCTGCAATGTCCAGTTTCAAATCTAGTTGTCCTAACCAAGTGGATATAGATTATTTATGGATGACCAAATGTTCACTGGTGTCACATAACTAGGAGAGAGAAAGAGCTTGCTCACTGAATTTTACGTATATATTATTATTATTATTACTATATTATTATTATTATTATTATTATTATTATTATTATTATTATTATTATTTATTGAATTTATATACCGCCCTATCTCCCTTACGGGACTCAGGGCGGTGAATAGGACATGTGAATAGGAATATTGTCTCACAGCTTTTGAGTCTCCACTGTGAAAATAAACAATAACAAGAAAGAATGAACATTCCAAGTAAAGGAAGTTACTTCCTCACATAGTAGTTTGTGTATATTGTCTTCTTTAACCAGTTTTTATAAAAACCTTTGCCAATTTGGTGTTGTGCTACATGGGCTCTTGTAGTATATCATATATAGAAAGCATGAGATTGGGTAATGTATTAAATAAATACATTTTAAATTGTTTTATGGACCTATACTACTTCTCAACATGTATCAACTAAATGAAGAGTCAGAATAGACAATATGGCCCGTGCTGCCTTCTGGTATTTTTTCAATTTCTTAATTTAACTTTCCCTAATGTATCTTAGATATTACTGAAAGCTAGAGATGCTTTTTCAAGCACTGGCTGGATTTCTAGATATAGCTTATCTACAGTGATTTGAGGTAGTAATCTCAAAATTACAAAATCTTTTTTTTAAAGGGTGCATTTAAGCTTGATTTAGGAGCTTCAACTAGTCAGAATGCCTTGACTGAGAAATTTAAGTGGATAGTATATCACAAATGTACTACACCTATTCTGAAGAAGTTATATTGTTTGCTAATGTTGTTAGCTAATTTGCTAAGTTCAAGCAGCTTGTATTTAGACTTGCATAGATTACTGATGACCAACCATGCCCTTTATTACTGTCATGCCACCAGAGACAAACTGTCTATGGAAATTCTCAGACATCCAAGTCACGGTTGTTCCAAAGATGCTTTTTCAAGAGGCAACTGGACTTTCTTGTTTTTCTCTGAAGACGTTTCACTTCTCATCCAAGAAGCTTCTTCAGCTCTGACTGAATGGTGGTTATTCCCTACCATCCAGTCAGAGCTGAAGAAGAGACAAAGGCTCCAAAAATCCAGATAACCACCATATAGCAGCAGACAATAGTCTTTCTGTATCTTCTTGTTGCTTGCCTGGATTTTTGCAACCCAAATTTGGTGTCTGAACCTGACTATCCTTAAGTAAGGATTCCTCTATGCCAAGAATTTGCTATGTAGCCTCCATAGAGGGATATTCAAGTGCCTGTGGTCTTGTTGAATTCCTTGGCTTATGCAGCTGCTGTTGAGTTTCACCATAGTCTAACAACATATAAGTTCATTTGAACTTCTAACTAAATTTAATATTTATATATTTTTAAGTTTTGTTTTTAGATGCTATGATTTTATTCTTGAATATTACTTTGTATATCTTGGTTTTGAATTAATACATTATAAAAAACACAGTAGGTTATTAATGATATATAATATATACCTTGACAAAGTTCATACTCAAAATTACTTTTTTTTTACTATTGGCAATATATATCACTTGACTGAGTTGGGTGGCTATAGAATCAATCAACCAACTAATTAACCAATTGATAAAATATGACCTCTAGGAGAACATTATTTCTCTGAGATGTTGGACTCCATCCACCAACTGGTAATCTATGTTATCAGAAAATTAAATAACTCTACTGATGTTTACTGCAAATTGGAGTTGTTCAGTTGGCAATGAATGTAGGGAGCATGAAAAAGCATAGATATTTAATATGAGAAAGAGCCAGGGTTAAAATTATTCCTTTTTTTAATTCAATCAGTTCAGAAAACACTGGTGTCAAGCTCTTTGGCAGCTCCTATAACAAAAACTAATGTTTAGCAAGCATAATTCCCACAATGTTCTTTTTCCCCCCCAATAAATCTTAAGATGAATGGGATGGGTTTCAAGAATTTCAACTGAATTATTTTAATTTTAATTATTTTAATTATTATTTTATTTTGCTTTCATTTGTGAATTATTTTTTTAATTTACAAATAATATCTCTCATGCATGTTAGGATAGAGACTATGTTTTTCTTTGTAACAAGCTGCCTTTCTGTGATCTAGTAAGCAGGCCATTCATTTCAATAATAAAGCAGAAGTTTGTGATTCAGTTTATACATAACTATTCTTGAAACTTTATTGGTCCCAGAATCAACTAGTACATCTGGGTTGGTGGTCTGATTTTTCATATAATTTACTGTTTTGATTTGCTTTTTTAAAAAACAACAACTTTAACAGAACTTAGATTTTAAAACATATTAGTTATCTTAGAAACATATCATGGTCTTAATATTTTACTGTTATTTAAATTATTATTATTTATTAAATTTGTTTGCTGCCCATCTTATCACAAGATGACTCTGGGCAGCTTACAACATTATTGCAAAGCTTAATATTTTATTACTTCTATAGTCAGCATTTATTTCTATTATTATTCAATCATGTGCAAAATGTTCAAAACAGTTTAAAATTAATATCTGGACTACATATTTCTTCCTTTTTCTGTAGATATTATTTTATAAAATTTGAACATTTTATTAATATTTAAAATTAATTTAGTTTTCTCTGAATTTTTGTCCCTTAAACATTCCATTTCTAACGAATGACGGCGAATATTACATGTCCCAGGACCAGGGGTTTTGCCTTCCAAGCTTTTGGACTCGTGCTGCAGCATATCTTCAGAGAACTTCTCTCCAGCAGAGTGTGTGATGTTCTGGTATGATACCCCTTTTCCCCTAAAAATAAGCCTTAGCATGATTTTTCAGGATGTTCGTAATATAAGCCCTACCCCAAAAATAAGCCCTGGTGGTGATCGTCAGCCAGATGGACACATTTTGTACCTCCCCCCCAAAAAATAAGATCTAACTGGAAAATAAGTCCTATTGTGTCTTTTGGAACAAAAATAAATATAAAACCCAGTCTTATTTTGGGGGAAACACGGTATTTATAGTGCCTGTTGTAAGTGGCTTTTTAGATGTTGATTGGCATGTGTTGCTGGTTGACTTTTAAATCATTAGCTGTCATTTGCTTGTGCTGCTCAGCCCTCGCCTTCTAAGCATTTGATAGGCTGGTGGTAAATCAGCACTCCTATTGACTGAAAAGGGGTCTGTTTCCCAGGCTTCAAACACTTCCCTGGCTGTTTTTGTGCTTGCTCGTCCAACAATCTTAGTAGCTGTAAAATTGAATGTGTGTCCTTGTTCATTGCAGTGTTCATTTTCCTCGTCTGACCGCTTGGAAGACAAAACCTCCGGTATGGGTGACTGACCCAGATTGGATTCCATTTCTAGGCCACATGTGTAACTCAAAACTAGTAAAACAATTCCTTTATTTAAAACAATATTACTGCTGTCAACTGCATGACTTTTCTAATAATATTGTAATTAAAGAAATGATACCGTGATTATGTTCCATATGATTTGTATTTTTTAATTAATTTTTTTATTCACTATGATTGACAAACGTTATCAGGTAATTAATTTAACATAAATCCAAGGTGTATACAAAAAAAGATATAAAATACAAACAAATCTACTAAAACGTAAGTAAAGTATGTGTACAAATTTACCATATACATAAAGTATTACCATATTATGGTCTACTGCTAGTAAAGTAAACCATTAAATCCTTTCAGACATACTAGAATTGTGCTTCCTGCTTCTGATGTCTCATTATTTTAAATCTGTGATTCTGTTTACAAATATGGCATTTAAAGATATATTGTTAATCTAAATCTTAATCCTAAATATTATATTATCTAAAGTTTGGCATGGTGTGCTGAGCTACTCACTCTTTGACCCAGCTATTATTTCTAATATAGCCAGTTTATCTCACTAAATACTTTAATTAGACAATAAGATAATTCAGGCAGAATGTTAAGGAAGAAAACTCTACGCAAGGGAAAGAATATCAAAGCTTATTTGACAGATGTCAAAGAGGTTTGGGAGGCATCCCTCCCCAGCAATGACAAAGTGACAATAGAGAAAGAAAATACTACCCACAGACATAGTCAGACATCTGATATGGATGTAATTGGACAATTAGTAAAACATTTTTTTAAAAAAGTTGAAGGCAGAATGGAGTAAAGATATTGTGGGAGTAATTATAGACTTAGCAGGTATGTTTGAGTGAACGAAACAATTTAGGTAAATGTCACAGCAAACAGCAGATACTGTATAGCTAAAATAGCTAGTAAATCTTGTGATATGGCTATAAATAATATTCTAGAGCAACTCTCAACTTTGGCAAGAAGTTTATGTGGACTTCAATTCCTAGATTTCCCTAGCCAGTGTGAGAGTTGAAGTCCATATATCCTTGCCAAGGTTAAGAAACAGTGCTCTAGAGATAAAGAAGGTTCAAAATAATATTTCTGAAATTAANTAAAATAGCTAGTAAATCTTGTGATATGGCTATAAATAATATTCTAGAGCAACTCTCAACTTTGGCAAGAAGTTTATGTGGACTTCAATTCCTAGATTTCCCTAGCCAGTGTGAGAGTTGAAGTCCATATATCCTTGCCAAGGTTAAGAAACAGTGCTCTAGAGATAAAGAAGGTTCAAAATAATATTTCTGAAATTAAGACTTGAATTGGCATATATACAGGATTGTAACAGGAAAAATAACTTAAGGATTAAAGGAGTGTCAGAGAAAACTGGCATGACCAATTTAATTCCTTATCTCTAGGATTAATGACTTGAGTTCTGATTTAAATTAATAGATAAAGATATTGAACATGTTCACTGGATTTACTCTCCTAGGAACATACAGAAATTTAGAGATATCTTGGTCAGATTTGTTAAATCAAAATTATAAGAAAACCATGTGAACCGAAGTAGATTAAATGGGGCAGTGAGAGATTCTTCTTCTTCCAAGAAATCAGGATCACTATATTGCAGGAAAAAAAGGAATTTAAACCACTGATACAAAAACTTATGGTGGAGGAGATTTGTTACAAGTGGGGACTTCCTTCAATTAATTGTTTTTATATCACAAGGAAGAAAAGTTATTTCACCTTTGACTGAGATGCACAGCTTGCTGGCATTGCTTTCCAACAAGGAAACAATTTCCAACTTGTCCTTGGAACTGTGGAAAATAGGCTCAACCACAAGCTGAAGATAAGAGTGCTGCACTGATATGTGAAGTAAAATAAATTATGTTGACTATATTAACTCCTTTTGAACCTTTAGATTTAGAAGAAGAGAAAAAATAAAAATAATAATCTAGGTTAAACTTTAAAAATTAATTTTGAGGGTTTACTGATTGGGGAGGGGATGTAATCATATGGGGAAACCCCCTGGGAGATTGGACATAGAGATACTGACTAGGGAATGGTCAGGTAAGAGACAATATAGTTCACAGCTGGATATCAGGGCAAGAGCCTTAGAAGGCACTCTTCTTAGTTTGTTAGGCTGTAAAGAAGGTGGTGGAAGAACTATACTTTTAGACTTGCAAGATGGTTCTCAGCTTTACCACATAGACCACATACTGTAAGAAACATGATCTATTGTGATCCATTCTCCAAAGCACCTGAGGGCAGGACTAGGAGTAACCTGTGGAAGATTATTAAAGAGGGATCCAACCTAGAATTAAGAATAAACTTCCTGACAGTGAAAACAATCAATCAGTGAAATGGTTTACCTCCAAAAATTGTAGGTGCTCCATTACTTGAGGTTTTCAAGAAAAGATTAGACTATTTGCCTGAAATGGTATAGGGTCTCCTGCTCAAGTAGGGGATTGGACTAGAAATCTCTAAGGTTCCTTCCACATCTGTAATTCTATGCTTTACTTTGAAAAAGAAAAGAAAACTCCCCATAGATAAGTTTACTGAATTTATTTACCTGAATCTCAAGCTTGAAAATAAGGAATGTATTATCTATTTAATTTTAGCAATTAAAATAATAAATTGCCCAACTTTGGATGGGGATTGTACTAAAACTGGGATGTGTGGCTAGCCTCATGCATCCAAATATATTGGGCATTAAAGTAAGATTTTCCAACCAAATGCTTATTGCAAGTTCTAGGAAATCATGCATTTGAAAAGCATCACACTGAGAAAGTCTATACTGTAGTAAATTATGAGACAGCTGGTAAATTGCTCTTAAATATTTTTGAACACTCTAAATGAATACAGCATGCTGAAAGTCAAAAATATGCAAACTCTGGATAACATAAATAAATGTAATTGATTGATAATACTGAATCCTAATAAGAAGCATTAATCTTAACTGATTTATTGTTGACCCAGCAGAGTATAAGTAAAACTTGATTGTAATATTAACCATGCTGATTATGTCAAAATATACACTCCAGTCAACACATGCATATTTACAGTTTATGTCCAGTACAATTAATTGAGGCCAGTATTTTTGACTATGAAGTATCTACATGATGGGGAACTCATCAAATTTGCAGACGACACCAAGCTGGCAGGAATAGCCAACACTCCAGAAGACAGGCTTAAGATACAGAAGGATCTGGACAGACTTGAACACTGGGCACTATCTAACAAAATGAAATTCAATGGTGAAAAAAGCAAGGTTCTACATTTAGGCAAGAAAAACCAATTGCACAAGTACAGCATAGGTG
>NW_015386117.1:25826-54074 GCF_001527695.2 Protobothrops mucrosquamatus | reverse complement strand
GCGCCTGAAGGCAGGACAAGAAGCAACGGGTGGAAACTAATCAAGGAGAGAAGCAATCTAGAACTAAGGAGAAAGTTCCTGACAGTGAGAACAATTAACCAGTGGAACAACCTGCCTCCAGAAGCGGTGAATGCTCCAACACTGGAAGTTTTTAAGAAGAGACTGGACAGCCATTTGTCCGAAATGGTATAGGGTTTCCTGCCTGAGCAGGGGGTTGGACTAGATGACCTTCAAGGTCCCTTCCAACTTTACTATTATTATTATTATTACATTAGATTTAATGAGCAGAAAGGGTCATCAGCATCAATCATACAAACATCAATATTCTGATGAACATGCCCCCAAAAAAGATAAGAAATTCTAAACAACAGCAGAAAAAACTGGGGGAAAAAAACCCAATTTCCTGCATTGTCCACTTATTCAAATGTTTGCTTCTTAATAAAGTGTCTGGCAAATAATTGCTGCCATGAATTTTTGATAGTCTTCGACAGTCATAAATACTGTTCTTTTCCTTGAACAGTCAGCATAACCTATAGTGAATTCATATTAGGCATAGAAAATAAATAACCACTACAGTATGAATGTTTAGGAAGCTGTTGTATACAGTATTTTAAACTGTTGGGATTCCATCTCTTAGATGTCTTAACTAATTGGGAGGAACTGAAAAATAAAATCACCTATACAGTACAACTTATGCAATAGAATCCATCAACATTAAGAATTCTTTGAAGGCTATATTGTAATTTGTCAGCAAATTAACTCCTTTTATTCATCTACTTTACTTTTTTATGGCTTTCCAGTTATAATCCTCTCAAACCTTAGATTTAAATTTACTCAGATGGATTTATAAGAAAAGTTATAAACTCAAATCTAAATTAAGTCTGTGCTCTTGGGAAAAATGTTATGCCATAAATGTGCAATTTATTCAAACTGTGTTCATGATCACAATTAGATAACATGCAGCATTGGTAGCAAGGCTGAACCACTCTTTAAATCCAATCTCTGAAAGAGGCTTTCAAGTGTGGAGAAGTGTGAATGTACATCCAATCTGTAATATCTTAAAACAACTTTGTCTTAAGGTATTATACAGATATTGCACACATGCTGCACACCTTCCAAAAAGAACTTGTAGAGACTGAATCATCTGAAATGCTGCATAGTCTTTATAAACAATATCCAGTATTTACTTCTTTCGTTATAGTATTGGCAGGATTTACCAACATCTTATATGTAACTCATTTCAATGTTCAGTCTAGGGAAAAGTAGCTAGCAAGACGGGGCTGCTGAAAATTTTCCATCGATAACTGAGGAGGTCCCATAATCAGTGACAAGAGATATAAAAAGGAAACGAAAGGGGGAATATTCCTATAAAGACCCCCAAAATAATTTCACAGAGCAGCATACAATTAATTGTTAAACTATTAAAATTCAACTATTGTCATTATAAATTAGTTACAAGAATATAAAGTTAAGAACTTAAACAGCAAAGAATATAAAGTAAATTGAACAAATACATCTAATTATTAGAAGGTTTGAACAACTAATAAAACATTTGAGAAATTCCTGAGACTTCTAGGAATTAATGAGCATTTTGGAGAAAACTCAATGCATAGTTAAATAAGAGTGAAGGTTTATTCTACAAGCTTGTGGGTTGATTTCTGAATGTTTTGTTACCAGGCTAGGTAACATCTTCAACAGAGTTTAAGGGGTATCAGTGTTCTTCTGTTTATAAGGGCTTCAGATGTGGGTGTGTAAAGTGAAGGTCTGTGATCAGTCAGGTGTGAGTCATCAGTGAATCTTGTGATGGTGATGGGGAGGTTAAATCAGGTCAGTATCATTGGGAGTTGAACTGCTGGTGGTGGGATCTTATGTGAGTTGGTTGAGGTGGATGCTGTCTCTGGTTGGCTGTGTGGTTAATTTGGATTCTGAGGGGCTCATAGTCTGGTTGTAGGTCACGAGCATGGTGGGTGGTAGCAACACAAAAATAATTGGCCATGCTACCACCCACCACACTCATGAGTTCATTGAAGCCTGGCACTCTACAAACAATTATATCAACAGACACATTGATCAAAAACCAGCCTACGAGCCCCTCAGAATTCAAATCAACTGCACAGCAAACTAGAGACAGCACCAACCCTCAACCAACCCATGCAAGTCCCCCCACAAGTTCATCTTCAAATAACCCTGACCTGATGTAACCTCCTCATCACAAGACCATCACAAGATTCACTGATGACTGACACCTGACCCATCACTGACCCTCACTTGACACACCACACTATAAACAGAAGAACACTGAAGATGTTACCTAGTCTGGTAATGAAATGTTCAGAAACTAACCCACAAGCTCAGACAATGACCCTCCACCCTCATCCTCCACCCAAGCTACAGATATTTGCCACTATTGCAAACACAGTTAAGTCTTCGCTATTACTAGAAGTTTCTAACCTGAGATAATGGAATTAGAGTATATAGTATTTGATTGAAGAATACATCATAAATCTAATATAATGGAAAAATGAAATACAATCACCTTTCGATATTCTGTACAAAGGTAGGGGTTTCACTCCATGTTCAAAGAAAGTATAACTAGAAACATCAAAAGGAGCACATTCGTACACACAAGTATGATGTTGACAATACTATACCCCCAAATTAATGGAATACTAAAGACACTCAATGTTCATTAATCTGGCCAATATATCTGATCTGATCTTGAAAAACACAATGAAGTCACAGAGTATAAATTTAGTAATGAATTACTTCATTTAACTACCTGCTGTCTAAATAAATGAACCTTCTAATCCCAATACAGTTGTTAAAGAAAAATAAGCATAAATAGCTATATTTTAGAATAATTCTGATGTAACTATCCAAAGGGGAAGTCACTATACATGTAAAACTAAATTCTACTTAAGCTCTTAAAATTGAGTATTGGTGAATTGTGATCATAGAACATGCATTTCAATTATAAATAGATGGAAAAATTGTCAACAAAATCCAACATACTTTCCCAATGTACAAAAATAATTTATAGCTGCACTTATTCTTCAGAATTAAATGTTGAATTCATAACTTTCTTTTGAATGGAATAGTTCATTGGTCAAGTTACAAGTGACATCTTTTTGAGTTTATGCACTCCTAGAAAATCAATTCCCAGGATAAAACGTATTTTTATTCAAATTGTTCTTTTATAATATGATTAGGTCATCTAGTTTTAATGCTGATATTTGCAGAATTCTTCAATCCATTAATCTTCTGTCCATTATTGTATATCAAAACTATTCAGTCAAACTAAAATGATCAGCTAGTATGATCTTTGTCAACATATGGCAACTGAACGCAAAAAGAAAAAAGAAAAGAAGAGAAACATTAAAATGTCACTACATTTTTTGGATCAGAAAGAGATTCTTTTGTCTGCATGGTTTCTTTTCAATAATGTTAGAAAGTATCATAATCAAATAAACTAATCAAAGAGATATTAAATCTCCCAGGCCATCTCTCTTTCTCACTATATCATTGAATGACAACCTACCCTTTTTATTAGTTATGAACATGGGAGAATCAATATTCAATTGGCGAATTGCATATGTTTTCTCATTGGCTAAAGAGGGCCCTCTTGTCTTTTAGTGTTTGTATCTACTTTAGGTTGTTCTTGGGAAGGGGGATCATATTGATTTAATTGCTAGAATTTATTAAGCAGATATCAGAGGTGACTGAAAGAGGCTCATAGGCAGGTTACCAATATTGGGTAGCACTCTGATCCAACACTTAAGACATCTAACTGATTGCTCAAAGCCATGTGATGAAAAAACTGCTAGAAGAGCAGTTGATACAGCAGTTTCATCTCATCTAAGAGTTGAATGTGATGCTATATAACTGGAATGGCTTCCATAATGTAACTTTTTACCTAAAAGCATAAAATGGCACTGATTAGACAAGAAACTGATTTAAAGTTAGGCTGAAGTATTTTTTATGAAATTTACAAGGCACAGGAATTTTGCTTCACTAAAGTTTAGTGTTCTCATGCCTCAGTAATCCCCCAATGGATTACTGTAATGTACTCTACTTGGGGCTGCCCTTGACTATGGGCATTGCATACCCAAGACTATGCAATAATACAGCAGAATACAGTTATGGCTGTATCTATGCATATGTTACACCTCTGATCTGTGAGCTGAATGGCTCTCAATGTACTTTCAAATGGAATTCAGGGTACTGGTTGTCATCTATAAAATCCTTCATGGCATGGAGCCATGTTATACTCTCTCTAGCTGTTTCCACCATGAGGTCAGACAGGAGAGGAATACTCTAGGTCCCCTTAACTAAAGAACAGGACTTAGGAAACAGGTCTTTTCTGTTGCAGTGCCTGCTCTCCAGGACACCATATATTGAGATTAAATTAGTCCTGATCCTGCTTGCCTTTCACAAAGCACTGAGACCTGGATGTGCTCCAATCTATGGAGGATCAGGATATTAGAAGACCTCTGACGTGTTGTTCAGATAAATGTTTTCTAGGTTTATTATCAGTGATCACTGTAAGGTTTTTATGTTTTGTTGATATTGTTTTTTCTAATATTTTAATGTGTGGTTAGTCACCCACAGCTGCATTTGCAAAAAGAGAATCCATATATATTGATTAAATAATAAATATTATGTTTTATTTTCCTCATGTGCCTCAAATTCCTCTGATAATTGAAATTGGGATAAATACAGACTATAGGTAGTTATGATGACAGAAAAATAGCAAAATGCTGGAAAGATATCATTCAGTAAACCCCAACTTTAAAACCCGTGGGTGAAGGGATCAATTTCCTAACTGTTTTAGAAGCTAAGGGTTGTGATACTTTCCTTGGCTGCTATGTGTTTTAATTTAAACTGTTTCTGTTTTTATTTTAATATTGTTCGCTACACAGAGTAACATATTGAGATGGATGGCTAAACAAATTAATTAAATAAACAGATTAAAAATAACTAATTAATTAAATAGGTATTCCTCCCTTTGCTTCATTCTTTAACTTAAAATTAATTCACAGATCTCATTGTTTGCTCCACAAAGCCAAAGTGCAAGGCTTAATATTGAAGTGAATACCTATGAAGAGAATATACAAAAGGCATCCACGGTTGTTAAACATACCTTTCAACTACAATGTAAAGGAAAAAAAAGGAAGAAAAACAGATGGACATTATCACCTCCACACCTTTGTCAACATCTGTTTCACAGGAGAAATATATTCAGGCGAGCATTGTTGAATTCAGCACTAAAAGGTCTCTAACCATACAAATTCTAAACAAATGCATTAAGACAGTTAGTTACCATTTCAGAAAACCATGGGGCAGGAGAAAGGTGAAGTGACATGAAAATATTAACATAGCTGATTTTAAGAGAAGTCCCTTTTTACTGGGTCAGAAGATAGTAATTTCAATTATGATAAAAAAAATACAGCTTCTACAGTAACAGATGTTGGAACATCTGGGTGTGGATTTAAAATGGGGTGTGGATTTAAAGCTTAGAAATTATACTAGGACAAATTCACACTCTTAACACTGAAGACTTCTTTGTATAACATTGTCAAGATTTTGTTACTGTATATGTCAACGTGAACCTGACGTGTACCTAAAGATTCTCTATAATGAGAACTCTTCTTCCATCACAGATTGCCATTTTGATAAGAAGCCATATACAGATAGTCCTCAACTTATGATCACAATTGAGCCCCAAATTTATGTTGTTAAGTGAAACATTTGTTAAGTGAGTTTTGCCCCATTTTACAACTTTTCTTGTCGCAGCTGTTAAGTGAATCATTGCAGTTGGTAAATTAGTAACACGGTTGTTAAGTGAAGTTAATTTCCCCATTGACTTTGCTTGTCAGACAGTCGGAAAAGTTGATCACATGACACCGGGACATTGTAACCATGATAAATTTGAGTCAGATGTCAAGCGTCTGAATTTTGATCATGTGACCATGGGGATGCTGCAATGATTGTCAATAAGAAATAAGGTCATAAGTCACTTTTTTCAGTAACATTGTAACTTTGAAGTCACTAAATGAACTGTGGTAAATCGAGACTATCTGTATAACATTTAAAAAAAAACAACTGTTTTATACATACTTTATTTTATTTTAGTTTTCTTTATTTAAAATATTTATATAGGTACTCATATTACAACCAAGTGTGGGTGGTTCCCAAAAGTTAAAATGGCATACAAAATCATATTAATATCCCACTTATTGTCCCACTTACCTGGGAGCAAAATCCATTGAGTAAATTTGTGAACAGATACATATAGGATTATGTCATTAGAATGAGTCACCTCCCATTTAAAATTCTGCACCTTTAAAAGATGTGAACTTATTCACTAAATACCTTTTCAGCAAAGGGGGGGGAGACAGGTAATACGGATTAGCAGCAGTGTCCCCTCCTTCCCAATTACAACTATTAAAATTGCATTAAATATATCAACAGTTAAATTAATTGTTCTATAATAAGCTTATCTACTGCTTTATATGTTAATTAAAAGTAAGACAGTAGATTTAGCTACTAATAGGTACATTAAAAAATCTTACCAATAAGTTTCTAAATGCTATCTATGAAAGTACTAATACTAATTAATGTAGAATTATCCCCAGCACACAAATTTAAAGCATGGCTTTAAAGTAATATTTATTCTAAGGTAATAGAATAATTCTCAGGTTCAAAATATATATGCAACATAACAATGTACACACTGAAAATACTGAAAGCAGAATAGGCTTGTTTTCATGTTATTGTCTTACAAAGATGAAAATGATAAACATTATGTGTATATTCTCAACTGATTTAAGTAGTCTGAATAATTTTAGATACTGCACTTAATATCTTCTGTGGGGAAAACTGTACAACGAAACCTTTACTCCCTTTTACTGTTATACAAAGAATATAACAATTATAGGTCTGCAAAAACCCACACAGACATTTATTTGAAAGGCCTTTAGAGATAATAAAATCTAAATTCTTATCCAGTGAAGAATCTAGAATGAAAGTACAGCACCCAGTATAAGTGGCAAGTTGGTTGCAGCTTAAATATTTTCAGCAAAGCAGAATATATCTTCTTCCTGAGGCAGACACTTCTAGCAGCCCGTTTAGCCAATGATTAGGGACTAATTCTTGGGCCTAAGAACTAGCTTTGAGATCTTTATAGAACTGTCTTATTTTATCTCTGATTCTCCAAGTCTGGGTTCTGAAACACATTCTCCAAGCTTATAAGAAAGTGAATACCAGTGTACAGGTAGTCCTCGATTTATGGCCACAATTGAGCCCAAATTTTCTGTTGTTAAGTGAGACATTTGTTAAGTGACTTTTGACCCATTTTACAATCTTGCTTGTCTCCGTTGTTAAGCGAATCATTGCAGTTGATAAGTTAGTAACCCAGTTGTTAAGGAAATCTGGCTTCCCCATTGACTTTGCTTGTCAAAAGGTGATCACATGACCTTGAGTCACAGCAACGGTCATAAGTATGAACCAGTTGCCAAGCATCTGAATTTTGATCTCATGATCATGGGGATGTGGCAAAGGTCGTAAGTGTGAAAAATGGTCATAAGTCACTTTTTTCAGTGCCGTTGTAACTTTGAATGGTCACTAAATGAACTGTTATATGTCAAGGATTACCTGTATTGAGAACCAAGGGACAGAGAAGATGTAAAAATGCCAAAAAAATAAAAATTTATGTATAGAGGTTAATTTGAAAAAAAAAAAGGCCTAAATTCATCATCCCAAGTAGCCCATTTTACATAATAATATTCAGCCTTGGACTAGCAGCTAGCTAGTCCAAGCAAAATAAGGAAAATGTAGCTCTTAATGTACTACAAATACTGTGATTTAATTTTATAATGAAGAATGTTACTTCTATTGATTCTGTTTTGATTGAAGTTTATGTGAATAATTGCAGTTTTTGGATTTAAAATATTGCAAATGTTTCATATTGATATACCTATTTAGTTCAACGGGACTCTGGACACAAAACTGAAGTTCATCAACTGAATTAGAGTAAAAAAAGGAATTAATTTAGGAATCATGGGTAATATATTTCAACCCTCTAGAATTTGTTTATTTTTTTTGAGTGCCAAATCAGCAATTTAAAAAGAATTAAAAAGAAGAGTGAGGGAGTTAACAAATAATATACAATATTGCTTCATACTTTTGCTATCTACTTTTTTTTACTTTTGCTATCTACTCAAAGAAGTATCAAACTTTTTTTCCTTATTTCTTCAGTAATAAATCATCAGGACCCAATTTTATATCTTTTATTATGAAGAACTTTTTTTCTTTTTTTCAGTCTCACAAACAAAAATATTGCATTTCTTAAGATATTCCATTTAACTTAAGTCAAGATAAGATAAGATAAGATAAGATAAGATAAGATAAGATAAGATAAGATAAGATAAGATAAGATAAGACAACCTTTATTGTCATTTTTTTTACTTTGAGCACAACGGCACACATCAAAAATGAAATTTAATTGCCTGCTCTCAAAGTAAAACACATACATGACACACACCTAAACATACTATATACAACATATGTATAATACAATATGTAAATTGTATTATTTGGAGCAAATTCCTGAATTTGTTCATATAAATAGTCAAAGTAAAAAAAAATAATCATGCACATATATGCCTTACATCTTCTACACACTCTACCTATTCCATAAGCATCTAACATTTTTTTTAAAAAAATGCTTTATTCTGAGCTAAAAACAAAGCAGCTTTGGTTCAGTTGAAGGATTTTAAGCAATGTTCCAATGAAACTCAAAATGACACAAATGTTTTTATTCTGATATAATAAAATTCAAAGTATTTTCATGCTCTGGCTATAACGAACATTCTTATTTTCACTTCAGGGTCATAGGAATAGATAGGGTGGTAGCCTAAATTGAAATGCTATCTGCCACCACAATGCAGAAAAATTAAACAAAGATACTGTTTTTAAAGTATTTAAAAACAATTTGATACAGAACAATAAGAACAACACTTATCTGTCCCTCAGAGAAAAAAAATCAGCTTAGACTGGGAAGGAAATAAGATGATGCCAGTGAAGAAAGTTTAAAAATCTGACCTGTTTATAACATATTTTATCATCCTTTCCTGATTAGAAAAGTTTGCTTTTCCCATACTGGAAGATTTTAATGTTTTACAGAATTTTGGCATGAGATTTTTTTCCCTTGTGACCAGTATTCTAAGTGTGGTAAGTCCACACTTGGAATGTTGCATCCACTTTTGGTCGGCATGCTATACAAAAAGATTTTGAGACTCAAGAAAGAGTACAGAAGAAGAGCAATAACGATGATTATGGGACTGGAGGCTAAAAGCCATGAAGAATGGTTGTGGAAACTGCTCTGGCTAGTCTAATGAAAAGAAGGATTAGAGGTGACATGGTAGCAGTCTTCCAATATCTAAGGGGCTGCCATAAAGAAGAGGGGGGGGGGTGTCAACTTATTTTCCAAAGCACCTGATGGCAGGATAAGAAGCAATGGATGGAAAATAATCAAGGAGAGATCCAACCAATAAAGAGAAATTCCTTTTCAGTGAGAAAAATTAACTAGTGGAACAGCTTGCTTTCAGAAGTAGAGGGTGCTCCATCAATGGAGGTTTTTAAGAAGACATATGACAGTTACTTCTGAAATGGTACAGGGTCTCCTACTGGAACAGGGGTTGGACTAGAAGACCTCCATAGTCCCTTCCATCTCTATTCTATTCTATTCTATTCTATTCTTTCAAATGCCTTATTATTTTTTTTACTAGCAAAGCATTTTTCTCCTATTTCATCCTGAATTGTCAGAGCAATGTGTGCTGCAAGAAGTACCTAGAATGAAAAACAAAAGAGAAAGAGAAAGAGATACACATTCAAGAGATACAGATCACAGGTACAAAAAGTTATCTACATTAGTTTCATACCTCTAATTAACTAAACTAACTAACTAACTGCAAGAAACTTTATCCTTTTCTTGGATGGTCAGATGAAAGTACTGATTTATCACAAACGCCCACACAGCATGAATAAACTAGATGATACCTCCCGCCTACCAGCCATTTGGAAACCCACCCTTATTGGCAAACAAGTTCCTAACACAAAGAATGACACCAGACCCACACTCACGAAAACCACGCAGGATGTCACCACCACACATCCACGCAAAAAGCAAACCCAAACCCACACAGATGATGAGGCACGACCACAAACTAAAAGCCAGTCCACAGCTGCATCATTAGCCACTTTAAACCCCTCCAATCCATACATGAAACAAACTGACACCCACCATAAAGATGTGGCACAACCACGAACACGAAGCCAAACAACAGCAACGCAGCTCACCATCTCAAATCCCCCTGCAACTCAGACTAACCCGAGCACAACAAAGCCCCCACCCAAACAGAACACACCTCCACCCAATTAGAACACAGCCAAGCTCCCACCCAATCAGTTCAAACCCCACTGGCAGTTAAAAGGAAGAAACAGCTGCGATCACACATTACTCCTAGAAGCACGAAGCTGAAAACACCAGCCTGAAGATGACGAATGGGACTTCGTCGAAACGTTGCCAAGACACTTCCAATTTTACGCGGGAGAAAACCCGAATAACCAAAGACCTACATATACATACATACATACATACATACATATATGTATGTATGTATGTATATACATACATATATATATATATATGTATGTATATACATACATATATATAGGATCACGAAAGCAGCAATAAGAACTATAAGAACTACAAAGAGACCAACACTAACATTGAGACCCTCGAGCGTGGATAATTTAACAGCTACTACTCTAAAGACGTTTCCGCATTGGGAAAGATCTCTGAAAGGAGGGGAGAGCACCCTGCCTGGCAAGTGCTGTGATGGTTGTCCGCAGCAACTTGGGTTATTGCCGCCCCCGGATTCTTCATCACGCCCCCGCTGCGCTCCTCCGTCTGGGGGCACGTGGAGGAGGGAGGATTTGAGACTTCCCTACTCAGAAACAGTTACGCAGGTGGAGAAGACGGCTCACTGCATGACGNCATAAGACTGGAGAAGGGGGTGAGGGAAAGGGTTATATAGAGGTATCCAATTGTCTTGATGAGGTTCCTAAAGATGGTCTCCCAATGATACGATGGCAAGGGAGACCTTCTGATAAACTGGAGGGATGTGCCTCTGTGTCAGAACCCCATATGAACAAATGGGATGGTGGGAAGGATGATTTTCAACAAGGGGAGATGATGGATTGTAAAAGACACTCCATTCTAGACGAGAGGAAACATCCGGAAAGTGATTGTAAACCTAATGAGGTGATACGCCCCCATGGTGGTTTGACACGGAAATGCAGCAGAAACAAGGATAGAAGGATAGTTAGAGGGGTTAATGAGAATGTTACAATGATTGGTTATCACGGCCCTATCACGAGATCTAGGGCCCGGATGCAGGCGTCGGTTTATTTATAACTGCTTTTCCCATTGATTGACCTTGTGCCCTGAGGATGTCGGAAGGATCCGACAAAAGCTTGGCCCCTATGATTGTATGCTTTTAAAATTTTTTAAGGTTTTTACTAAACTTTTAACTGTCTTATATTCTCCTGGTGTTTGCATTTTTATTTTGTACCATATATATATATATATATATATGCAGGTCTTGGCGAATTCAGGTCTTTTCCCATGTAAGATTGAGAGTATCTTGGCGACGTCGAAACGTCGCCAAGATACTCTCAATCTTACATGGGAAAAGACCCGAATACGCCAAGACCTGTCTCCCGAATAACACATACATATATACATATATACACACATGTATACAAAAAAATGGAAAATAACACATACATATATACATATATACACACATGTATACAGAAAAATGGAAAAAAGTTAAAAGAGTAAGAAATAAATTAGTCTGCTTTCTTGTTCATGCTACTTAACTAAATACTGCATATTTCAATATATTCTGTGATAGACAAGAGAAATATTTCTGAATTTTCATGACAGTGCCAAGCCAATACACTTAGACATATACTATATAACGCTCCATAGTGTTTTCAGCATTCTCTGAGCAGTTTGCAAATGTCAGCATATTGCCCACAACAATCTGGATCCTCATTTTACCAACCTCAAAAGGATGGAAGGCTGAGTCACCCTTGAGCCAATAGAATCAAACTCCTGGCAGTGAGCAGAGTTAGCCTGCAATATTGCTGGGCTACCATGGCTCTTAAGCTACTACATCAACCAAGTCATCTCAGACATTTTTATACGGTAAAATTTCCTCATGTGATTTATTTATTCTATCAAAATCTACATCCTCCCAGGAGAGTCAGAGTCATGCTTTACACATATATACGTTATCAGTTACAGAAGGTTCTAAAAATCTGTTAAAGTTTCATGATATAATCCTGCTTGGATGGTTTCCTCTCTAAATAAACATCAATTTCCAGCAGACACATTCTTAACATCACTTGAGATACAGTTCAGGTTAGATGCATTATCTGCACAAAATGAGTGTTACCGCTTTATTAATCAGCATAATGGGGATGAAATTCTGGATTTGGCAATGCTTACACCAAGGAAAAGTTGAAAAGGTTCCAAGATGTACCATTTTTGAATATTAAATGGGAGAGAGAAGATACTCTCAAGTTTCACAACAGATTTACACAAATTTTATTTTCATAATTAGTATAAGGTAATATCACTTTAGCAGGAAATTTCTCCCAGAATCTGTTTCAGGAGATGAAGAAAAGCAATGTAAAATTTGTCTCAATAATGAACCAACATTTGTCTTTAACAACTCAGTTGAAATGAAGTCTTCTCTGTGGTTCATTTTTAATTGTAAAATGAGTTTGGCAGCCTCAGATAGAAATGGAATTGACTTATTTGCAATAGAACTATCCCACACAATGTATTCACCTTATTTGGGAATGTTTAGGGTTTCTGAGCTAAGATCTTGGAAATGGGAGCAGAAAAAGTGATTTTCATTTCTTTTTTAAAATATATTTTATTGATTTTTTAACATAATCACCTTAATATTTGGTAAACAGCATGTTGTCTGGGTTTATATTTAAAAAACAATTAATAACAATTACTTTCTATAATTCTATAGTCCACATAGTAGCTTTTAGTATCGCCTGTTCACCGCCCTGAGTCCCGTAAGGGAGATAGGGCGGTATATAAATTTAATAAATAAATAAATAAATAAATAGTCTTGTGGATGTTGTTGTAGGTACAAAAGGCAAATAAGGTAAGACATTTTTATAGCAAGGTTTCGCCCCTTCATATTCATTGAAAATCTTTTCCTTTCTTTCTCTCTTAATTTCTCTTATCATTTTTCATCTCTCAAGTTCTCATAATTCTCCTGGCAGCTCTGTAATCCATTTTGTGAAATCCTTTTTCTTGTCCTCAGACTTATTTTGTGATCTTAGAGTATAAGTTATCTTTTCCATGTCCAATATTTACTGCAAGTTTTTTTTCATCAGGGTTAAGTCATACTTCCTTCTATTGTTAGGTTCCATCTTTAAATCTCTTTCCTCTGGTTTATATTCAGTTGTTTGTTTTATCTGCTTGCTCTCTATTTTTATTTTTTGAGAATTTTTTTGTTGTAAAGTTAAATTGGGAGATGTATTCATTTATATTTTCAAAGTTATTTTTAATTTCCTCGTGGTTTGAGATCATTGTTGTTTGAATTAGTTGCAAAATAGCATACTTCTCCTCCTGGAAAGTATTTGTTTTTTCTTGGTATATTCTTTCTCCAGATCTCTGGTTTTCCATGATAGCCAAAAATCAGGGTTTTCCTTTCTCTGCAGACAGCTTTAAAGTCACAGTTGAATAGGTATTTGTAATCCATAAAGGTCATTTTTTTCTCTAAAGTTTATAATTCTCACTTTGTAGGTAGCCCAAAATGTTTTCTTTTTTTGTCACAGCTGTTTTCTGTTATTAAGACATTGAAGGTCACCAAAAACAAATTATCTTTTCCTGGGCTTTGCCAGTTCCTGTATTGGAGCAACTACTATTGTATATTTTCATCCACCATTAGATGTCAGCACCAGTTTGTTTTTCAATAAACAATTGTTTTCTTCTATTTTCATGATTTAAAAGGAAATCTTAACAAATTCCACCAATTTCAAACTTATCCAGATTTAAGTCTTATATTCATTTCATTTCAGTATATTTCTGTCCCCCCTAAAAAAGAGGCTTTTTGCTTCTTGAATTTTTTTTTAGGAAGTCAATTATCAAGTAGAAGAGAGAAAATCACTGTTCTTACCCAGTTCCAAGCATGTTGTTTACAGTTAGCTTAAAATAGTGCTTTTGGGCTTTGGCTGCTTGTAGCTTAGGCTAGACTCTGAAGTTAAGCTAGCCTTTCTCCTGCTGGTTTCTGGAGGGCTTTCCCCAAGCCGATTGGATCAACCACCATCTCTCCACGTTTGGCGGAACTTCTCTCCTTCTTTGTCACCCATTTAGGGTCCCCTAACAGGCAGAAATCGGCTGTAGGGTATGGAGCACCGCGATCCCTGCTGCACTACTGCTCAAAACCGGAAGTCAGAAACAGTGATTTTCCTAAGATGGTCCCTACGTTATGGAATAGAATCCCTCTATAGGTCAGAATTGACTGGCACCAACTTTGATGGCTCTTTGAAAAGCTGCCAAGACAGAAATTTTCATTGGGGAATGTGAAAGTTTGTATGGCCCAATATGAGTTGGTATCACCATATTATAACATATATTTTATATTGAATTTGTACTGCAATTTTTTAATTTTACTATGTTGTATTAAAATACAGCCAGGAGCTGTATGATTTTAGTAGTAAATAAATGAAATACACAAGGAAATAAAGGAATACAGTAGCATTACTGTATTTATATTTAACCCAGACTCAGTAGAAATGATACTATGTGGTGAGCAGTAAATTTGGAGAACACAAATAACACAATAATTCCAGAAAGCATAGGAATTATTTCTTTTTACTATCCAGACTTAACTTTCTGCAATATGTGTGTGTGTGTGTGTTTCCCAATCTTAAATCATTGCTGCCAAAGACTCTTAGAGTGAACAATTTTCAAAATACCTCACCATTGGCTGATTGGAGATAGTACTTCAATAACAATTAAGACTTATATACTACTCCATAGTGTGTTACAGCCCTCTCTAAGCAGTTTACAGAGACAGCATATTGCCCCCAACAATCTGGGTCCTCATTTTACCAACCTTGGAAGGATGGAAGGCTGAGTCAACTTTGCAGGTCAGGATCGAACTGCTGGCAGTCGGCAGAGTTAGCCTGCAATACTGTGTTCCAACCACTGTGCCACCATGGCTCTTATATTAGGAGGATTGTTAGGAGTGTTAGGAGTTGTAGTTCAATAACTGATGGATGGCCACCTGATTCATTCCTGTTTTAATAGTATGTTACCAATTTTTAGGCAATTGTTTTTGTTATCCATGTTAGCAAAGTTTTGCAATGAAGCAATTATAAATGTTAAGAATACCACAGTTTTTAAAGTATTGTTTAATGAGATGTCAATTACCCTGTGCTGTCATGATAAAATAAATCCATAACACACCTTTACAGCTAGGAGTAAGATGCAAATATAAAGACACTCTAGCAACAGTAAACTTTATATTGGCTTGAGCAAGTTTCAGAATCATCCTAAAATACTGATGGTTCAATGGGGTAAGTAAACAAGTTAGGAAAATAAACCTGCATTCTTTTTCATAGCTCTTAAAGTAGCTACACTCTAGGACAACCTGGACAGGAAGGAAGGTGAGCTTAGAATGGGGGGAAAGGTAGCATGCTGCATCATTCCTTGAGTGTCTCTATCATAGAATGCATTGGGGGACTTGGTTGCTGGATTGATCAGGTCCATTTGTTAATGTGATCTTTCTTTGTCTGGTTCCTCCCTCCAAACAACTTTTTATCCTGTTGTGCTTTCAAAAAATAGAGCCCCTAAAGGGAGGGCAATGGGTGGTTAAGAGGCCTGATAACTAAATAAATAAATAAATAACTAAAGAAATAGTTATTCTGCTAATGGACAGAATTCTAACCCCAATTGTGTTCTTTAAAACATTCCACAGGTGTTTTTTTTTAAAAAAAAATAAATAAATAGGAAAATGCATAGACAGAGCTTCTAGAATGCTTATCTAACATCTTTGCCACACAAGATATTACAAGATATCCTCCTTGCTATTCCATTCTCCTTCCTATAGAGATATACTGTAGTTGAAGAATTTTTAATGATTTTTTTTCCCTGCATCCCTCTGCTTATTTTTTAAGAATTGGCTCTCACACTGATAGAAAATTTAATAGTGTTTTAAAAAATAACAATCTGATCTAAAGTAAGGGTGTAAGGAAATGAACATAGATTTCATATATATGGGAACAAAATGTGAAAGTAAAGTACTTGCTGGAAATCTTGTGTTTCAACCATCATCACCATCATCACCATCATCACCATCATAAAGTTGGAAGGGACTTTGGAGATCATCTAGTCCAACTCCCTGCTCAGGCAGGAAACCCTATACTATTTCAGACAGATGGCTGTCCAATCTTTTCTTAAAAACTTCCAGTGTTGGAGCAGTCACAGCTTCTGGAGGCAGGTTGTTCCACTGATTAATTGTTCTCACTGTCAGGAAATTTCTCCTTAGTTCTAGGTTACTTCTCTCTTTGGTTAGTTTCCATCCATTGCTTCTTGTTCTGCCTTCAGGTGCTTTGCAACAGTGGTTCTCAACCTTTTTAATGTCGCGACCCCCAACCAGTCGTAAGTCGAGGACTAAACCGGTCGTAAGTTGAGGACTAAACCGGTCGTAAGTCGAGGACTACCCAACCGGTCATAAGTCGAGGACTTTCCCTGCCCGGGAGCGCCACGCATGCATGGTTCCGCCCCCTGCGCCGGCCGAGGCGTAGCTGGCAAGCGGCAGAGACAGAGCAGGCCGACCACCAGCTGGCCCAGCCCAAGGGAGGTAAGGCACTCGCTGGAAAAGGGGAAAAAAATGGCGGACAAAAAAAATGGCGGACAGCCTTGCTTGGCGACCCCCGTGAAATGGTCGATCGACCCCAAATGGGGTCGCGACCCATAGGTTGAGAACCGCTGCTTTGGAGAATAGCTTGATTCTTTGTGGCAGCCCCTGAGATATTGAAACACTGCTATTATGTCCCCCTCATCATTCTCTTCATTAAACTAAATATACCTAATTCCAGCAACTGTTCCTTACATATTTTAGCCTCCAGTCCCCTGATCACCTTTGTTGCTCTTCTCTGTACTCTTTCGAGAGTCTCAACATTTTTTTTACATCGTGGTGACCAAAACTGGATGCAGTATTCCAAGTGTGGCCTTACCAAGGCATTGTGAACTGGTATTAATACTTCACGTGATCTTGATTCTATCCCTCTGTTAATGCAGCCTAGAACTGTGTTGGCTTTTTTGGCAGCTGCAGCACACTGCTGGCTCATATTTAAGTGATTGTCCACTAGGACTCCAAGATCCCTCTCACAGTTACTACTATTGAGCAAGGTACCACCTATACTATACCTGTGCATTTGGTTTTTCTTGTCTTTTTAACAAATGCAACTTATCAGAGCTCTGAGATATTTATTCTTTGGATTAATATTTTCTTTCCAAGTCTCTTAAGAGGAAAAGCTGGATGTTATTTTCAAACTCATTCTATCCCTTGGCTGTTTGTGCCCATACACTAAATTTGGTCCTTTCCTGCTCAGTTTTCAGTTATTCTGATGATGGATAGAAAATCAGAGTCTGCAATTTTTTTCAGGAATTTCTTTCTGATATTTCACTGCATTGGGTTGGGGGGGGGAAAGTAGAGACAGAATGAGAGAAAGAGAGAAGTTCACAGACACAATTGGAGAATAGCATGCAACTGAAATTTTAGTAAATTAATTTAATACACTAATAATCAAGTATAAGGTTTTCTTGATACTATGAGAAAATTCTGCTTTCATATTATTCTTCTATCCTCATCATATAGGTAAATATTGAAATATTTTGGAGTAATATTCTTATATTCCACCAGTTTCTCAGACATACTTAAAGAAAAGTTTAATAAAGCAAAATGGACAATTGTAAAACTTCCAGTTTCATGTTATGCCATTTTGCACATAAAAATGCTAACCATATGGAGAAATGTTATTAGATATTTTTGAAGTTATATTACTCCTAGCTTCTATTCAAATGTTCACAAAAGGCCATCTGGTTGCTCAACCTGTTATTAGCTACATCGTTGTAACAGGGGAAGCAATTCCATAAGAAGATTAGATATTAATTTAAAGAATCTTAGTGTAACTGAATAAGCTTGAGCCTGAAGACATACAAATGCAAAATCCACTTGCATTATTTCATAAGCAATGAAAAACCTCAAGAGTTTTCCAGAACTGCTGAAACACTTTCAATTGTACATAAGTCTATTTCACAGACATATCAAATCTGGTTATTTTTGCATAGAAACAGCCTTGCTTACTTTAAATCATAGTGCAATAAATACTTATAGCATTTATGCATAAAATTGTTACTAGTGACAATAAAAGATGAAAAGAATACTGAAGTCTCCTGTCTCCAACAAATATGTAACAAAATTTAAATTCCGTCTTATTCAGAATCATTTACCTCTTACTATTGTGCAGAAGCATACCGTCCATCAGTTCAGAATACAGATAACTTCTTAAGCTGAATAAAAAATTACTGTCTCTTTTGACTGAATGCTAATTTTCAGGGTTCTTTTTTAACAGAAGAAATCTATGGCTATTTTATTTGGATCACTACGAAGAAGTAGTTTATTAACTGATAGTCTTACAAAATAAAACTAAAATACAAGCTTTAATTTCAGGGTAAAATATGTAAAAGAAAATAGAATGATGAAATAGGGTACATATTTGGTAAATGCAAAGAAAGAACATTGAAATAATCACCTTTAAATTATACCCTGATCTATTCAGTATTATGGTTTCTCAGCTTAACTGCCCTATCTATAAACTTAGTAGTTCTGCTCACAATGTATATCTTAGATTGAGGTCCCAGTAGGCTGTTCTTTCAAGTGGGAATATTAAATATCTAATTCTAAAAGGGGCATAGCAGTTATAGTCAAACAGTAACTTTGATGGCTGGCGCACACGCATCTACCCGTCCTTTCATGATATGGCAGGTGATGGAAGCATTCATAGAATCCAACAAACCAAATTTTGCTCTAGAATAGGCTCTTCCTAGGAATTGCATCCCTCACTGACATGTATTTTTTAGTTTGGAAAATGGGGTACTGTTTTTAGCCAGTTAATTTAAAGATGTAGGAGAAGAGCAGGCTGAGCTGGAAGGCAGAGTTAAACAAGTCATCAGTTGGAATCATTGGGTTGCCGCAAGAGAACCAACTCCAGCCACATGAATTCCATTGAGCTTTATGTAGCACCAGTTTAGCTTGTTACTGTTAATGGACTAGATTCTTGTGCATAAGTAACACTAATAAACTCTTCTGTGCTTTGAACTCAACAAATTATTTTGTTAGATTATTTGCACCTAATGAAAGATTTATTTTTGTCAATAACTGTATGTGTATCTGGGCACTGATATCTCAGACACTCTGTTTAAAAATTTCCTCTGCCTGGAAGAGGTTGAGAATAAATACTGGGTGGAAAACCCATGCTATATAAGATAACTTTGGCTTAATCAGGAGATGAGATGAGCCATAATTATCTGTTCAATTACATTTATTTTAAGTAGCCTACCAGTGTTCATTGAAGGAATCACTATAGAAACTTCATTGAACTAATTAGGTGGTAATGTTTAGATTTTAAATTCAGATTCAATATCTGAAACATATATGATTATGTATTAATCTCTGTCATGCCTTCAAACAACCCAAAGAGAACAAAATGAACTTTATTTTAATTAAACTTAAAAGGTGCAGTTAATCTGTATACTGTGAATTTTTACTTTCTCAGCTTTTAAATTTCTCCTGCAGGTCTTCTACAAGAAAAATTTTAAAAGCATATAATTCATTTCTTTAAATTTATTTCCAATAGCCAGTACAGTCTTTTCTGGTTGCAAGATGATATTTTATATAGCAAGCACTGCAAAATTAAATGTCATTTCCATTAAATTGGAACTATGAAGACAAAACTATACCAGCTCTGTTACAGATTAACACACAGGATAAACAATAGTAACTACTAAACATTACATACATAATCAATTTCATAAATAGACTAGTGGAATTTCTGTGCATGCTTGCATACGTAACAGAAATATTCATATCAAAATAATTTCATCTACTAGCCAAGAATTTGTGAATGTGATTTGAGATAAAAGAATGTATTGAAATAAGTCTCTCTCTGTCTTTGTGTGTGTGTCGTTTTGTGTGTGTAGGTAGTTACCTAAATAGGTATTAGATTTCACCTCCTTCTTTTATCTTACTTCCTTTCCTCTTCTACTCCAAATGTCAATGCTGTAATAATGGATGGGTCTTGCTCTGAAAACTGATGGAAACTGCAGCCATTTTTGCTTTGCTTTTAACATGCTTTTTCGTCTATTTAGAAATCAGGTATAGAAGGGGGGGTTGGGGTGAATGCTTGATCTCAGCTAGCCATAATAATAATGCTGCTCCATGGAAACTCAAAGACACAAACTGATAACGTTTTGGCGGGCTGAGGAGCTGGGGAGAAAGCCCGCGCTTCAGGCTAATTGGAGAATGTGATTAATGACTGCCTCATGAGGGTGGGAATTGCAATTTGCTACTTTGTATCTGGGGCAAGGGAATCTAGTTTTGGGTTCAACTATGTGGTGCTGATACTTTGTTTTCTGAATAAAATGTTCTTTGAGGAAGAATTCTTGCCTTGAAGTTCTTTTGATGGGTTTCATATCAGAACCATGACACCAAATTGGATATTCTGATGGCTTCATAATATGGTTTTCGATATGTTCCTAGTCAGTTGTGCAATTACGCATACATTAGTTGACTGAAAATTAATGCCTACAGTCTCTATAATTTAATTAAAAGAGGGAATTTTAATAGATGAAACCAAAAAACTATCCTTAATATAAGGTCATTTTTTACCTGAATTGACTTTTTTATATAATCACTGCCATTTGCTACACAATTCTTCCAAAAATGGACAAGCTTGTTAAGAATTCCACACTATTCTGACAATTGTTTCCATCTGTTCATTTGATCAAAGAGCTACACATAACAGTTTTCCCTTCAATGTTTTGAAACATCAGAAGCCACATGGCAGATCTATACTATATAGTGGATAGGATAAGACAGTAAGATCCAACTTCAAAATTGTCTTTTGGCTGGTAAGATGTAAGGTCTATTGTTGTTATGTTGCAGCAAAATTTCCTTGTTTCCAGACTTTATTAAACCATTATTTAAGATGTTAAGGTTTGAAAAGTAATATCTGAGTTGACAGATGTGCTAGCTTCAGGGAAATCCATGTGAATAACATGAACTGCATCCCAAGAAACTATAATCATAGTCAAACCCTGGATTTTCATTGCAGGTGGCTTTGTGATAATATTCCATGGACCGCTGCTTCATTTCTGGGTCATAAAGATGAGTCCATGTTTCACTGGCTATCATATAATACCATAAAAAAATACTTCACTTAATTCTCATCTGCTGACAAGTTTCCATTCTTGAAGCTTTCATATCTCAGCTCTCTGCCTGCAAGAAGCACATTTTACACAAACCTTCAAATATTAAAGAACATTGGTAGAGATAGTCCTTGACTTATGATCACAATTGAACCCAAAATTTATGTTGCTAAGCAAAACATTTGTTAACTGAGTTTTGCCCCATTTTACAACCTTTCTTGCCACCGTTGTTAAATGAATTACTGCAATTGTTAAGGCAGTAATATGGTTGTTAAGTGAATCTGGCTTTCCATTGATTTTACTTGTCAATTCAATAACTAAACAGCCCTATTTACACATGGACCTTCTGTTAGGGTTAGGGTTAAATCCATTTTAAAAAGACTATTGTTTACAATTCCTTAATGTGGATTTTACCATTACCTGTTCATCTTAAAAGATATTTTAAATTGGCATTTTTTTTTGTGAAACCATGAAACTGGGCATGCATTTTTATTTATTCATTTATCCATCTCTCTATCTCTCCATTTATCCACCCATACACCTATACACCAGAACAGCAGGTATTTCTTAATGCTCAAGATTAAGTCATTGAATCAGCTTGGAGTCAGGCAGCACTTAAATTGAATATATGTATGTATGTATATATGTGTGTGTGTGTTTGTGTGTGCATTGTGTATGTGTGTATTGTATATGTATATGTATACACACACACACACACACAAAGCACCAAAGTTTTAAGTGGCATTTCTCTCACTATACTCAAAATACATACTTTGGAAAGAGAAAAAAAATTCTCTCATTCAGCTTCAAAAATATTAGAATATAATACTTTGTTCATTGATACAATGCAACACAAATAAAATACCTCTATAAGGATGAATATTAATAAATAATATAATTGATAACAGCTATACTATTAAGACTGGAAGGCACAACTTTCCTCTCAGAAAAACTCAGCAACCAATTAATGAATCTTTCACATTCATAACTCTTGGCAATTTATCATATTTTTAAAAAATCTATAAACTAAAGCATTACAATTTCAAATGTGGTCCTATAAAATAAAATATTAATTATCTCATAGTGACATCACTCCAGATATAAAAATTCCTACCTTTATTTTTTCTAGTTCTGAGGCAGACTCTTATTACAATAAAAAATAAAATAAAATTATACCAGCCAAAATTAATGAACTTATTTTGGGATGGTAAATTCATTAGATTCTTATATGACTCTTCTATGACATGCATCATTAGTGCATCCTTGTTTTAATCTTGACTAAATGGATTATTTTCTTTATCACTTTTGCACCACTCTAAAACAATTCTGGCTTTGTTACATGTACTTAAAACTTTGGCTATCATACTATCAATCTTTACATTCATACCACTGCTGGAATTGGGTATGTCTAGTTTAATGAAGAGAAGGACGAGGGGGGACATGATAGCAGTGTTCCAATATCTCAGGGGTTGCCATAAAGAAGAGGGAGTCAAGCTATTCTCCAAGGCGCCTGAAGGCAGGACAAGAAGCAACGGGTGGAAACTAATCAAGAAGAGAAGCAACCTAGAACTAAGGAGAAACTTCCTGACAGTGAGAACAATTAACCAGTGGAACAACCTGCCTCCAGAAGCGGTGAATGCTCCAACACTGGAAGTTTTTAAGAAGAGACTGGACTGCCATTTGTCCAAAATGGTATAGGGTTTCCTGCCTGAGCAGGGGGTTGGACTAGATGACCTTCAAGGTCCCTTCCAACTTTACTATTATTATTATTATTATATACCATTTTAGGACGTATTTATTCCTTTATGCTTGTTTTTAAAGTTAATATACAACCAGACAACATGGACATACCTTGGGTCCATCTGCTTTTGTTGCATTTTGAAATGCTTTCTAAAGGTTTCTGCTCTGGGATAGTCAAAAACCCTGTGTTCTCTTTGGGACATGTTAAGCCATTTCAAAGCATTCCAAAGCAGATAAGAAGACATTATGATCTTGAAAGGGATCTGCTTTGTTTTGTCTTTTTTTTTTTTTTTTTTTTTTGCTGAAGGCATGTATCCCTTATTGGAATTAAAATCCCTATTAATAAACTCATTTTAATATTATGAAAAATTGTACCATTATAGTTTTAATGCTAGAACAGTCAATGGTCTCAAAATCCTTCTTAATACAAAAGTACAACAAAATCCTTCCTTACTACAAAAGTAAGGAACTTCTTCCCCCACCCTGTTTCCTAATACTAATACTAATATTAATACTAATAATAATAATAATAGAACTCCAACCTTGGCAATTGTTATGTCCTGGGCCTGCTGAGTGACTCAGGAGGTGCAGGAAGCTGCAGAGAGGCCCGGGCAGACCACGTGGATGCCCGGGACCAGACAGGCTGTCTCCAGCCTATTGCGCATGTGCAAGGCGGTAGAATCCGTTGCATTGATTGGTTGATGCTGTCCCTGCAAAAGGATATAAAACGAATCGACGCCATTTTGTATTGTTCTGTTGGAGATTGAATAAAGAAGGACTGTGTTACTCCTGCCTCGTCTCAATGCCTTCACAACGAACAAAACAGAACAGCAGTCATTTTCCTTTAATTTAATGATTGTTCTTAATAATAATGATGATGATAGAGTTGGAAGGGACCTTGGAGTCCAACCCCCTACTCAGGCAGGAAACCCTATACCATTTCAGACAAATGGCTGTCCAGTCTCTTCTTAAAAAACTTCCAGTGTTGGAGCATTCACAACTTCTGGAGGCAGGTTGTTCCACTGATTAATTGTTCTAATTGTCAGGAACTTCTCCTTAGTTCTAGGTTGCTTCTCTCCTTGATTAGTTTCCATCCGTTGTTTCTTGTCCTGCCTTCAGTCGCTTTGGAGAATAGCTTGACTCCCTCTTCTTTGTGGCAACCCCTGAGATATTGGAACACTGCTATCATGTTACCCCTAGTTCTTCTCTTTGTTAAACTAGACATACCCCACCTCTTACCTCCTACCATTAGCAGTTTCCTTTCTGTTAAATGTCTGGTGCTAAACAGTTATATCAACAGACCTACAAATGGTTTTTTTTTTTTTAAGTACAGTCTTCCTAATTCTGTTTGGGCCTAGCATTCAAAAGATCAACTTCAACAGAAAATAAGCTGCTAAAATACCTAAAGCAGTAACAAATTTTATTGCTTGGCTTATGCGACCTGGTCTGAGGCCAAAGCTGATCTGAATACATAATTCACACATATATCTGGCTTTTAAATAGCCAGAACAGAATTTTGATTTAAAAGTCTTTAGAAGCTGATACATGATTCAGAAGGATAATAATTAAACATATATATAAAATAACACCTATATTCTAGATTAGCCAATTTAAACTGGAAAAATATAAATGCTTACAGTAAGTTCCAAATAATGTCTGTATCAAAAGTACGTTATCAAGATTATAGTATTGTTAAGTTTTCTAATATTTTCATGCAACATTTGTTCTTCCATTAGTTAAAAACACAGCTTTTCTGCTCCTAGTTTCATTATACAAAAAGTAAATTATTACTTGTCCTAATTGGGTGGCACTTGCATTGTTAATAGTAACACAGAAAACTGATGGCAGAAAAAGACCTGGTAATCCACTGAGTCTATCTTTTGATTTTGGAATTATTATTAGTATTTTAATTTTTGTAGGATGATGGACATGGTTTTCTCCTAAGCATATTAAACTTAGTTACTGATTATGACCAACTATCTCCACTGGATGTTGGATCCAATCTTACACTATTCTTTCTGTGAAGTAATACTTTCTAACATTACTTTTGAACTTCCCTCCTGTCACCTTGGGGTCATGCTTCCGTGTTTCTGATTTTTGCGCAATACTGAAAATACTGCCACCTAGAACCTTATTCACACCCTTAATATATTTAAATGTTTCAATCATGTCCCCTCTTTCCCTTCTGTCCTCCAGGTTGTACATATTCAGTTCCTCCAATCTCTCCTGATGCATCAATCTTACACCATTTTGTTGCCCATTTCTGGACTCGCTCAATCTTATCAATATCTTTTTTTAAGTGAGGTCTCCAGAACTGGACACAGTGTTCCAAATGGGTCTGACTAAAGCCCTATATAGCAGGACTAGAACCTCCTTTTTCCTGCTGGTGATCCCTCTACTGATGCATCCCAAAATTTTGTTTGCCTTCACAGCTGCCTGGCCTCACTGTTTATTCACTTTGCAATATAGGTAGTCCACGAGTTCAAAATGTCTGTGGTTAAGTGAGACATTTGTTAAGTGAGTTTTGCCCCATTTTACAACTTTGCTTGCCTTATTGTTAAGTGAATTACTGCAATTGATAAGTTAGTAATCCGGTTGTTAAGTGAATCTGGCTTTCCCATTGACTTTGCTGATCACAAAAAGTGATCTTGGGAAACAGCAATAGTCATAAATATGAACCAGTTGCCAAGCATCTGAATTTTGATTACATGATTATGGGAATGCTACAAAGGTCATAACTGTGAAAAATGGTCATAAGTCACATTTTTCAATGCCATTGTAACTTTGAACGGTTACTAAACCAACTGTTGTAAGTCGAGGACCACCTGTAATCTGCTATGAGCACACTTAAATCCTTTTTTTCTGCTGCTGTTTTGTTCTTCTTCTGAAATGTCACAGTCTATTATTTTAATTATTTTCATTAGTGATGGATATTTTTTTAAAAAAACATATGTCTCACTTGCAGGGAAAATATAAATTATTGATTAGCCAAAAGCAGTTCTCTAGCCATTTACATGCAATCCCATGCAAGTTTATTCAGAAAGACATCTCACTGAGCCTAAGAAATAGGAGACTGCTATTTACTCAATAGAATGGTTATTATAATAGCTTCTAACCACCACCCAAAAGTAAAGGAATGACAAAGAAATGTGATCATTCAGTCCTAAAATGTATATTGCCTTGAATACTTTCTGGAGACATATAACAAGAAATACTGGAACAAACAGCTTATAGGTTTTGATGACAAAATGTATTGACTACCAGGGAGTATTTTGAAAAATATACCTTATCAAGTATTACAGTTGAATGAATGTTGTGTGGAAATGCTAATGATAAAATTGGTCTACTATTTGCAAGGAAGAACTACTGAAATTGTTTTCTGCCTAATATGAGCTAAAATTCCTGTAATTCCTAAAATTACAGCTCATAGTCATATTCTTTCAGTTTGCTTTATGGCACAATAACATAAATATATATGTATGATGAGGTATACCAGAGAAATGACATATTTTACTGATTTGAAGCATTGTATTATAGCTTATATGACTGCACTATTTTTTTGCCTTTCCAATTTGTTCTATTAAAGATTATTATGGAAGAAAAATATCACAAGGCAAACCAAGGTAAAAGAAACAGATATTATTTTCAAAGATTCATCTATCTATAGAAAAACCTGCACATGTATTAGAGAACAAACAAAAGTATACAATATCATCAAGAGAGTAAAAGAAAATGGAGAAGGACATAGGCTGCTCGCATAGCAAGAGGAACTGATGGCAGATGGATCAGGCACTCTAGAGTGGATCCCACTTGATAAAAAGCATCCATGAAAGAGATCTAAAACAAGATGATCGACAACATCAGCAAGTATGGTGGGTCCAATTGGCAAAAGAAAGTGCAGGACCATATTGGTTGGAAACATCCTGCAGTGGATAGACAATGGCTAAAAGGACGATGATGATATTATTTTGCATCTGCTAATTCTACCAACAGGAACAGCCCTATCATAAGCTATTTATTTATTTATTCCATTTCTAGGGCTGCTCACTCATACGATTCCATATTATTGTACTCAACTGATATTGTCTCAGCAGGTTTCATCCAAAGACTTTTTATTACATATTGGCTAAATCCATAATTCATGTTTAAGCATGTTTCTTTTACATAATTTGTTGAATAAGCTGTAGTAGTCTTGTCCACAGACAACCCTAAGTCATGAATCATGATTATAAACATGTATACACATCAGGCCAAACCAAAACCAAACAAACTACAACAAAACTATTGTTTGTGATGACATATGAACCTATCTATATTACTTAACTAAGTCCTTTGTTTCATTTTTGTTCCTCATTGAAAAAACTGAAAGTTAATTAAAGATTATATAGGATACAGAAATAATAAAGGAAAAGGCAGATTATTAACAGTTCAGATTTCATATCACCCTCTTTTCTACATAAACTTTTCCTACCAGACTGATTTTCATTTCATGTAACCTATTCAATGCCACTAAATGATATACTGTAATTCATTTAGACTGGCATTTATTCCAGATGGTCAAAGACTATTCAAAATTATTTAGTTTTTGAATAAAGTATTCCAAACAAATATATCTCATTTTATGCATCTAGTCAAAACATGAAGCTATCTTATTAGATGAATATATTTTGCTCATTTTAAATTCCAAACTTAGATTTTTATAGTGTCTAACAAAGACAAATGATGCTTCCTTTGCTGTAAATTCCATTACATGCATTTTAAATTTATACATTACACACACTCTGTGGCATTCTAGACATAATAAATCATAGTGAATTTTATACCTGAAGAATAAATTTGTAGTAAGATGTGGACATGAAGAAGCAAGCAAGAATAATTGGATATGTATGTATGTATACATATATGTATCT
>NW_015386117.1:0-25307 GCF_001527695.2 Protobothrops mucrosquamatus | reverse complement strand
CATATATGTATCTATATTATTATTTTTTTGAAGTTCCCACATCATCTATTTCATTCTGGTCTTAAGGTACTGTTCCAAAAGTTGAAATATCCCTGATTATCAAGCGTACAAACCTTTTCTCTCTATTGCACACATCTTTTGATGCTAAGCATTAGTTTTAGTACCATTATTAGACAGGAATATAACATTTGCATTACAGGCACTTCTTCCTAGAAAAGGCACAAGGCATTTGTAATTGGTTTATTATACTTAGATTTGTATAATGGATTTTTGCAATTAGATTTTGAAACACGTGGTTTACTTTTCATGATAGCATATAAGTTATAAAAATACAGGAAGAATGTGCATTAAAAATAATGGGAGTGACTTCCTGTTTGATGTCGTGGCCTGACAGGCACAGGAAGACGGGGTTCCATCTTCCACATTCGATTTTTCCCTGCTGGGGACCCTAAAAAGGATCGAAAGTCACCCCGAAGTGGCAACAAAAGAGGGGACCCTCATCGGTCGTGGAGGGGCAATGGCCCTTCTGCTGGATCTGAGGAAGCCCTCTAAACTGGCGGGGAAAAAACTGGCTACATTCGTGTGGCCAGTCAGAATCTGCTGACAACCGAAGATAAGCACTAACTAGCAATTTTTGAGCACTGTGGATGGAACTGGGTGAGACTTTATCCTCTTTTTATGTCCCTAATACAATTTTCCTGAAAAAAAGAATGCCCAAAGCAAAGAATCCTCCCCAATGAGAGAGGGAAGGAAAGTTTTTGCCTTGCTCCCTCAGGAAAAGAAAAGTGACAAATTAATTGTTTGCGGGGAAAATAGAGAAAACTTCAAGATTAATTTGGAACTAATACAGATCTATAGCTTTGAAATTTGGGGACTAAAAATACCTTTGGGACTATAATATACTTTATTATGAGATGGAAAATATGAAAATTCTAAAAGGGTTTGAATAAGGGAAGCTTTTGGTTACCCAAATATAATTTATTATGAGAATTATAAGTGTTGGAGATATTTTGAACATTGAAGGGAAATTAAAATTTTAAAAAAGCGGGGAAAACAGGATATTGATTGAATAAATGGATTTTAAGTGCAAATGCAATTGAGATATATTTTGGCTAGAAAAGATATTATAAATTGATACTATTGATATTATGTATAATACCAGAAAGATGTCTGTATTTAATTGTATATATATTAACAGTAACAAGAATTGTATTTGCCCAGTATGGAAAAATGCATACTACTGGAAGAAGAGAGGACCAAGGAAGCACTGGATGGTGTAGGTATTGGAACTAGTTAATATGTACCACTGAATTACTAATAGTTAATATGTACCACTGAATTACTAATAGACCCAGACAACATGTTGCTTATTAAGTACTTATGATTGTAAAATTAGAAAATTAATAAAATATTTATAAAAATACATGGGGTGATGTTAGGTTTTATTATAATTTTACTTTTATGATAATCAGCACATTTGGAATTTTGAAAGCTTTTAATGCGCATGCTCACAAAAGAGCTATCATAATAGGTATGTCCATTCACAAAGAATAAATCTACGAAAAAGCAAACTAATGGAATTGCTCATGTCTTTTAACTCCTTGGCTTACTTTTCTTTCTTTTTTTCTAGATACTTTATAAAATATAGCAATGGACATAGATGAACCCTCACCACCATCATTTTTACTTCCTAAGAATGCTTGTGGAAAATGTACAATGCCCCAAAGCAATCCTAGAAGTACAGATTATTGCTGAGGCTGATACTTTGCTTTGCAGTTTTCCATTTCATTATTTTTTAACTACAAGAATCAAAATGGATAACGAAAGAATTGAGTCAAGCAGACAGAATGATGAAAAAATCAGTACCTCAGTGTGGAAACCCAGACACTAAAACATCCTCAGCTACAAAGAACTGAAAATCACTGCTATGCAAGTTACAGATTTTTCTGCAGCTTTTACTTCTTTTCCATTCCTTAATGCCAGGCGATCATTCTAATTCTGACCAAACTTTTAGTTTAGCTTGAAAACAGGTGGAAAAAGACCCTCTCTTTCCATTTCATGGAAACATAAGAATTACATGCAAACTGCATCTCTTTTCCAATCTGGAAGACTCAAAACATAATTAGAAAGGCAGTATGACATTATTGTGTCTTATGCCACAAAAAGAAATAGTGACAAGTCACTACCAATAACAGGAAATAGGCATTTGTTGTTCTTTTCTAAACATCTGCTGCACAAAACATAATTTGCTCAATTATTCACACTATACATCCTATGATTCAATTAAGCATTACTCTCAATGCAAATGCATTCTGTTTTAAAAGTCTGTTATTCAAAATATATTATTCTAAACATTCCAAATTATTTCCAGAAGCTCCAGTTATCTTCAAGATTCTGAACTGCTCAATAAATATGGAATTGGTGACACATTATCAGAAAATAATTAATTATAGCATTTTTCAAACTATTAAAGCATTTAACTCCCCCCCCCACAAAACATATGCTGTTTTACTTAATTTTGATCAACTTAAACATAAAAATGCTTATATGCTTGCAAGTCAGTTTAGCACACCATATGGTTTAATTACTCCGTTAGGTACAATGCTATAAAGTTAATAGCAATAATGTTGCGAAGCCATCAGAATGAATGTCTCCATTGCAATATTTGACTGTGGATATTTGTTTCATACCCAATGACTGTGAGGTCAGAGCAATCATTTTCTGCTTGGGTTGCATTACTGCTACTAGTTAGCAGATGTTGTCGCTGAACAAGTCACTATGTACCATACTAGATGTTAAGATAAAAATCAGTAGAGCAAGGGAACTGCAGTCTACTAACTTAATTTTGCCTTTAAAAAATCTCATTTTTCCTAAATTCTTTGATAATTTTTGCTTATTAATATTTGCAAAATATTTAGGCCAGTCTAGTAATGCTATACAATAGAATAGAATAATGATATACAATAGAACATTATCTCTGTATGCATACATCTTTCCATATGGATTGACACAGAAATATGTCCTTGGACAGGATCTCTTTGTCCGATTTCATCATTATAAATTGCCAAGAATCTTGGGATTGCTATCAGTAATAAATCTAAAAAAATAAAGGAAATGCACACAATGGAAGAAAGGAAAAGAATAAAGGAAAATAAAGGAATACATACAATTTCAAGGTATGATAAATCTGACCAAGAAAATTGCAAGGGCTGTTCCAGATCAACACTTAGCACTTAACTTATAGGGATAAAATGAAATGAAATAAGATTTCAGGATTTACTAAATAAATATATTAATATAAGTACAATCATTAGGCCTATATGCATGCCTAATGCAATGGGAGTTGTATCTGTTTGCAGTACTGACAATTATTCATGTGGCTATTTGCATTTCCATCTTTTTCACTTACATCTACATTCATGTCATCTATGTTCCCATGTGTGCCATCATTTCAAAACAAAATGCCACTTTTATACCAAGAAAATATAGTGTTCTAATATACTCTCTCTCTAGTTTCATAAGTAACTATAGGTATTCTTAGATTTGTAACAGACATGATCAATGACGCAAAATTAAAAGAAACATATTTACCATTGTGGAGCATGTGACACTGGACAACATCTGAAATAAAGAATGCCTTTCTCTAAGATTTCCTTAGCATGAAGCCCACTGAGACTTAAGCAACTAAGACCAGCAATTTCATCATTTACATTTTAGTAATGAATTAACATAAAAAGTGAAAGAGAGAAAAAGAGGAAAATGATCCATTTGATAGAAATAAAAAGTAATTCTATCCTTAAGCTAATTATTAAATCTATATAAAACCATATTGTTCTGTCATATATTTTTAAGTACCTCATGGTCACTCAGCTAATATGGAATGGATTTATGATTTTGCCCCCAATTATTGCTTTCATTTGTTATCTAGGCCAGGGCTTTTCACTCATTGTACCACTTTTAGGATATGGCAATATCCGAGTACCACCAATCGCCTAGTAAGGTGTCAAAAACTTGATGACCAAAAAAAAAGAAAGAAAGAAAGAAAAAAGTGATAAAGTCTGCTGGGTGGTTACAGCAGGTTTTGGTCACTTCACATGACCCTGCGACACTGTGACCATCATAAATATGAATCAGTTGACAAGCATCTGAATGTAAATCACAAGACTCTGGAGATGCTGCAACATTCCAGCTGATTGGCGCTTCTTCTGGGCTCAGCAGAAGTGCCAGGATCAGCACCGAGCTCCAGATGGAGCCTGGCGCTGATCCTGGCACTTCCGCTGAGCCCTGACAGCCCTGCAACTCCAGCCATCTCTCGCTCAGGCTTGTGCAGTGCTGCCACTGGTTCAGCTCATTCCCCTCCCCCACTACCACTTTTCTAGGATGGTCGCGTACCACCTGCCAGGTGCCAATGTACCACAGGTGGTACCCGTACCACTGGTTGAAAAGCCCTGATCTATGCTATTTGAGTTAAAATGTTTCTCCATTGTAATCTTTGTATTATCATTCAATATAACAAGAGTCTTGTAGCACTAACAAATTTTTGTTTGATAAAAAGAAATGTGGTTGGTCAGCCAGTTTAAATCCATCTAGTGGTCTATTTTACCTTCCCAAGAAGTAGGCTGTTGTCTACTTTGTCAAATGCTTAATGAAATCTAAGTACAATATTTCCCTGATCCACTAATTCAGTCACTTTGCAAAGAATGCAATAATATCTGTCTGGCATGATCTGTTTATCACAAACCCCTGCTGGCATCTAGTAATAGCTTTGCTTGTTTCTAGGTATTCTCAGATCTGTGGCTTGGTATATCTTGCTCAACAACTCATGGTGATTCACTTAATGACTGAATTGCCTATTGCTTTCATTTGTTGTTTTATTTAGTGCCTGCCTTACTTAGTGATAGAGTTACCACAGCTTTTTTTATACAATGCAATGTAATAATTCAGTAATTTGTTTATTTTCCTCTCCATCTGTCCTTTAGTACAGGTATATACACCAACTTTCCCAGTGTTTGTAGGCATCCAATCTTTCCGTCTCTTCTCCCACAGCTTTACATTGTTCAATGGGTATTTCACCCATGCTTGGTGATTTTCTGACACTTGCCTTTTAAGGGAGTCAGGTTCCAAATATATTCTTTACAAGTGTTTCTATCATTCTGAAATCCCATTTGGAAAAGACATTAGTAGGGTCTTGACTTTTTTAGTTTAATGTATCTTAATTCTATTGCTTTTATGTACTCTTACTTTAGCTGTAAAATTTCTTGTGATTTCCCTTATTTTCTCAAAACATCCCTTCATTTGCCTTTTCTAGTTATTTTCCTCTATTTCTGAATTTTCTTCATCATAATACATTTCCTTGTAATTTCTTGCTTGATGTTGAAAATCTGGTTCAATTGTCATATATAGTTGTCCAAAGCTATTATTCTCCATTTTTCCAATTTGTTCCAAAAAATACTTGGATATTTTCCTATTTGGAAATTTGGATATATCTTTATTCCATTTAATTTTCAGCGTCTCTTACATCTTCCTACACCTACTGAGGCTCTCGTTTGTATACCATTAAGCATAATGAATCTGTTCTTTATGTTGAACACATATTCTGACTATACATTCCTGAGGTCAATTCTTGCTGGTATGTTCATTCTCTTTAGTTTGGCATGTGTGTTTGATTCTCATTATTTATCAAGTCTTCCACAACCTCAATCTGCAAGTGTCTAACCTGTCAAAATAGCACTTCTCCATCTTCTTTTTTAAAATCATGTATTTTTAAAAATTCTGATGCTATCTGTCAAGTGATATCCATGTCTATGAATGTTTGAAGCAGTTGTTGACAAGTTATGTGTTCTTAGATCTTAGATTTTGAAATACTGCCTTCTATTTACCTTCTAAGCATAGCAATTAATGTATTGTGGTGTTCTATTATATGCCTACCAAATAACAATCACTTTTTGGAAAACTTTCAAAATAGGTTGTCACAGAAAAAAAAAATTACAGAGTGAAGTGCGTCCATATTTTTCTTATATCTGTATCAGTCCTCTCACTCATTATACTACCAATAAATTTTAAAATAAGTTAAATAATCAGGCTGCTGTTTAGTTTTAACTATGTCAATTATTGTATGTGTTTTCTGTCAGAGATAATAGTTATTAAGTATACCATCAACTTAGCAAAAAAAAGAAGAAGAAAGGAATAAGTTGAAGTATCAAAGGAGCGATTTACAAATCTTAGAACATCAGTTTCCATGGAAGCAAAAATGATTGTATAATGAACTAAACTATCAGTTTTAAGTGTTTGCTTTATTATAAATGGAGTGGATATGATTAATTCATATATGTGTCATTCATACACACACAACATTAAATGCCATCTGGTATGACTGCTTAGCTTCTCATCTCACCCTTAAATAAGAGGAAAAAAATACTATGTTGTCTATATAATTTCCTCTTCAGTGTCAGTAGTTACTTATAGGTCTCATAATTGACATCGGAAAGTTTTTTTTTTTTTAAAAAGGGAAGATCCGTCTCTTAAAAACACATCTTATCTTTAATTTTTTTTAAAAAATAAATAATCATAGTATTTTTTCCTCCAAGACCCTAACAATGATTTATGAATTTACAATGCATACAACAGGACCAAGAAGGCTCACCAAAGAGTAAAGAAATGGGGAAAGATCTTCTGCTCCCTACATCAAATTCTTCATCCTGAGCAGTAAGATTTTTCCCCGTCCTCACATTCCAAAATGTACAGTAAACCGGTCACTTGAAATATGCATTGTTCTGAAGGAAATGGTAAGCTTACTCAATCTTCTCACCTAGACGTCCACCACCCACTGGTAGAATATAGAATGCTGAATGACAACCATGAATCGGTATATTTTCACTAACTATATGTAATTTCATGCCAGTATGATTGCATGGATGGGCATATATCAAAGATGGAGAATGTATCAGAATCAGAGCAGGCAAAAAGTTTGCTCATCAGATTCAACTCAGACAGCCTATAGAAAATGATACCTTCCAAAAAAGAAGAAGATGAAGCAAGAAAATACATCATGCACAACAACAGATGGACTTTCAGAACAATAGATAGTCACCTTGTGAACTGGGTTATATAATGGATTCAGATGGAAAAGTCAGGAAATTGAGAAAAGTGCTGGAATGGGACTGACCAAACCTTGAAGGAAAGAGTAAAAATGTCTGCAAAATCTAGTCTTTTAGAGCCAATACACAGAACAAGGACCATGCAGAGTGGCCATCTGGCATCAATTCTTCCGGAACTCAAACCTACCCTGATTTAGGGTTAGATTGAATATGCCTTGGTATGTGACTTTGTCAGCAAGTACAGCTTTTAGTTCAGAAAATGAGCAACCATAGGTATATCTCTGCATAGTCGCTATCTATGAGTAGGGCAGTTACATAAATTTGTTTACTAAATAAATTTGTTTCCACATGTCTGAGACTTGAATTAAAAAAAACACAGGAGGTTCATGGAGACCCTCAGGGTGACAACTCCATCTTACTAAGCCTGAAGTAAATAAAATTGATGTCATCAACCCACTGCCTACTTAATCAGCATAAATTCACTTTTACAAATTAAAATGTCATATATGCCAGTAATTATCTCACTCTTTCATCTCTTTTTTCCTACTTATGAAATAAATCTTTTTTATTATTATTAATTAATTCCACTGTGCACATACGTGAGGTAACCTGTTTGCAGATCAGTAGTTTCACATAACATTTACAAGCCGTCAAAAGTTACCTTGAGGTAAGATGGGGGGGGGGCTATAAATTTTAAAACAAACAAACAAACAAATGTACAACCTTTTCTACAGTGCTGCAAAGGATGAAATAATTTATTTTATTTATTTATAAAATTTGTTTGCTGCTCATCTTACCATGAGGAGACTCTGAGTGGAAGTCTATAGTGGGAGAATACATTGGTGGACACACTCATTTTTAATTTTAAAAGCCATTTTGAGAAGGCTTTTTTACTGTTCTATTTAGGGAATAGGCAACAACACCTAATATTTCTTGGCCAATTACTAAAGCTAAGCTAGGTCAGACTCTGTTAATGTTTGGATAAGGAACCATAAGGAAATCTCAGGGATATTGATATCTGTCTGTAAAATTAAAAAAAGAAAAGAAAAGAGAAACACTCTATCCTTCTATACCAGGGGTAGTCAACCTTGGCTCTTTTATGACTCGTGGACTTCAATTCCCAGAATTCTGGGAGTTGAAGTCCACGAGTCATAAAAGAGCCAAGGTTGACTACCCCTGTTCTATACGTTGTCAAGAAAACCTCATGGATCTGTGCTCAGAGTCACCAGAGGTCATGCTTGACTTACAGGAAGCTTTCTCTTTTTTTCATATACTACTTTACACTTAATCCATCTGCCCTTTTCTATGTTGATTTTAAATTGTAGGCTATCCTAGGAAATTCATTCTTGGTATTAAAATAAATGAATCTGGGGATTATAGCTTCTCTGGGCCTTTTCTTCATTCCCTGGAAGAATGTGACAGTTGTAAGATATAGTATGATCATCTGCACAAACATGTGTTAAATACTAGTTAAAGGGGAAACTAGTGAGTTTTTCTGTTAGTCGATAAAGGCTAAGTTCCTTATTATTTCAGGTGGAAAGTTTTTTTTTACATGAACATTCTCTATTTGTTTTGAGTTCATTGCAAAAAGGACCATCAGAATTGATTTGGTCCAAGCTTTTCTGTCTTTTCCTTTCTAAGTCATTTCTTTATTACCATATTTTGCTAAAAACATATTACTAAAACATTTTTCTCTCATCAGATTAATAGCAATGATTATTTTAAGTTACTAAATCAAAACCTATGTAGATAGTAAATAGGAATGAAAGGCATTGAAGTTTTAGCTATATTGGATAGACAGTCTCAACACAATTGTCCTCTGGGATCCCTTATAGATTAATATAGTATATATTTCTCTCACTTGCTTTAAAAGGATTACCTTTGCCCTTCCTGTATCCGTCCTCATTATCCACTTGCCATAAATAGTGTTTTTTTTCCTTATTTCTCCATGAAAAATAGGGCCTACCTTTGAGCCGGCATGTATAATGTTGCAGTTTTATTTATTCATTCATCAGTCGTAAGAAATTTTTATGCTTTTCATCAAGCAAGTCTGTTTAGCAGAAGTTAACATTTCCTAGAACCAAAAACACCACTTTGAAATACCACTTACAAAGCTCCTTGTAACTTGAAATGTTGCTTCTTTTAAGTCTGCAAAATAGGCTGAGAAATGTAAAGGATCAATTAGACACACAGCTATTTGAAGCCACTATCCATTTCACACTTACAAGGAAATAAGCTAATTGAACTCAGTGTGGATTATTTTTCAGTAAACAGGACTACTGGCAAAAATCATCCAATGAGCTCTCCTCTGTTATTTCTGACCAACTTTATTTAGTCATTTGCACTATAACTCATAGAAATGCAGGGAGAACATAATTTTTGCAGAAGATCTGAAGTACGTTCAAAGAATTCTACATGGGTTTGTCTAATTCTTCCCATTATCATAGAAGAAAGGCTGCAAACATTCAGATGATCACTTGATGACAGTGAATAGAAGCAGGAAATCATAATCCTTGTTCACATCAACTGAGAATTTTGCAACTAAAATATGATAACTCTATCACATGGCTCCCCCGGCAAATCTATTTTTATATTTTGCTCTTTGTAACAGGATTTTAAAAGTTTCATAAGGAGATTGGCAGTTAATTTATTCTAAATGCTATCATCCAACAAGATGTAGTTCAATAGTTAGACCAGTGATGGCGAACCTTTTAGAGACCGAGTGCCCAAACTGCAACCCAAAACCCACTTATGTATCATCGTGTGCCAGGTGGGCGTGGCCCATTAGGTGGGCATGGCCCATTGGGTGGGCGTGGCTGCGGTGTTAACGGCAGACTGGGTGGGACTAAAAAGTTCAATCAATCAATTCCAACTTTGCGAGATCTTTTTTCCCCGTGAGAAGTTGAAATTGATTGATTAAACTTTTTTTTTGCACATGGCGGCAGAGGCCTAAAGTGAAAAGGTTTTATAAAACCCAGCTGAAAGCCTAGGACTGGGGCGATGGTGCATATGCCCAAAGAGAGAGCTCTGCGTGCCACCTGTGGCACGCATGCCATAGGTTCGCCACCACGGAGTTGGACAGATAAGATCCTGCACTTAGGCAGGAAAAACCAAATGCAAAGATGTAGAATAGGCTCAACAGTAGTACCTGTGAGAAGGATGTAGGAGTCCTAGTGAACCACCACTTAAGTATTAGCCAACAATGTGCTGCAGTTGCCCCCCCAAAAAAATGCAATCCCAGGCTGTATCAATAGTGGGATAGCATCTAGATGGCAAGCAATAGTACATCTCTATACTGCACTATGAGACTACACATGAAATATTATGTTCCATTCTGATCGCCAAAATCCCCCCCCCCCAAAAAAAAAGATGCTTGGAAAAATAGAAAGTGTGCCGAAAAGAGCAACAAAGATGATAAGGTATCTGGAGACTAAACTGTAGGACAAATGGTTAAGGGAATTAGGTATGCCTGGCAAACAGAGAAGGATTAGGGGTGACATGATAACTGTTTTCTGGTTGAGTTATTCTCCAAAGCACCTGAGGGCAGGACAAGAAGCAACTTGGATCTAAAGAGAAATTTCCTGACAGTGAACAATTAATCAATGGATAAGCTTGCCTTCTGGAGTTGTTGGTGCTCTAGCACTGGAAATCTTTAAGAAAAGATTGGACATTCATTTGTCACAAATCGTATAGGAGGGGGTTGGACTAGAAGACCTCTAAGGTTCCTTTCAGTCCTAGTAGTAAATACTACTGGACTCAGTAGGATTTACTTTTGAGCAATCAAAGAAAGATCGATGAAACATCTCTTTTCTACTATACAAACAGGATTCCAAATGACCTTTCACCAGAAAATAAAATGATTGTTACAGCAGCAAAAGAAGACTTTGAACCTGATCCTTGGAATAGCAAAAATAAGCTCATGAGAAAGAAATTTGTTCTACGTTTATATGGCAGTAAGAGGAAAATCAATCTATTCATTTAAAAAACCAATTCTTTCCCTGGTTTGTGCACATGTGCTTTGAAAATAATATGGGGATAGAAAAAAAAAACCCTCACCTTGGCTAACACATAAATGTGGAAGAGATTAATTCTGTCTCATAAAACTGCTTCTATTGGGATTAGAAACATTGTTTTTAAATACCCATTTTGGTACACTATGGTATTAAGTGTCAAATTGTTGGGGAGAATGTCTGTGATAAAATGATTTTGTCTAGAATGATGTTTTTGTTCCACACTATACTGGTTTTTACAACTGATACCTCATTTAAACAGTGGCAAAAGGATATATCTAAGATTGTATGGTGAGGGGGAAAAACAGGAGTTAAATATAAAATGCTAAAAGACACAAAGGAAAGAGAAGTAGGTATATCTGATTTAAAATTATATTTTGCAGCTTGCTAATTAGTCTGTATAAAAGAGTGGGTGTTGCTGAGAAATAGAAGACATTTAGAATTAAAAGACCTGAGACCTAATATTTGGGTGGTATGGATATTTGTGGTATAATAAAGTCAAGGTTAATGTATGTTTTAAAAATCACTTTTTAGACATGCCATATTGAGAATATGGAATAAATGAATGTTTTCAGGTTGTGCCTAAAAACATTGCAGCTTTCAGTACAAAAAGCATTTTATACACAAGAAATAATAGACAAACACAAATGGTCCACATACCATGAAATATTAGAATTCTCTCAAGGAAAATTTAAATATTAGTAATACTCTTATAAGTTCGTTTGATTGCTTGTAATCTTCAGTTGGCTGAATCAATATATCTCAAGTAGACCAATTGACAGATAAGTTAACTTATAGAATGTGCCCAAAATTCTGGACCCATGTTCTCATGGGATTGAAATTTTGTGAAGTTGTGGACACTTTAATGCTGCTACACTGTCACAGTCAGTCACAGTCACACATTCATCATTTCCAACATTGCCTGCCAACTTCATACAAGGAAAGTCAATGGGAAGTTAGAAGGCACTCTGCCTTCCACTGTTGTTGTTTTTTGTTTGTTTGTTTGCCTATCCCTGGTCATCTTGATACTCTGTTTAGGTAAGGAAACAATGATCTCTGAATTAATGATCCAACAGGTCATAGGTTGTCTAGTACAAAGTAAAATCAAGAGAACATCTGATGGTAGAGGGACATGATCAATGTTTTTCCTATTTACAGTTATTAAAAAGATTCAAAATAGATAAAAGAATTTATGGTATTGAATATTCTGAATTGTAAAAGAAATACTGTACAAATGATTGCAAGTTTCTTGAAATTTGAAGCAGATTGAACAATGGGAAAATATGTGGTTGAAAGGATTGCAAATTAAACTATGTTATAATCTTAAACATTATATGACAAATTATCTAGAACGTATACATGTTCTTCAAATCTATATTGGAAACGTGGACAAGTTATTTTATCATGCTTAGTGGTCATGCACTGATTTTGCACTAATTTAAAGGATTTGTAAGATTAATATGCAATTAAAACCAAACTTTCCCTCTTGAGAATGATAATGAATAGCTGGAAAAAAGTCATAACTGTTTTTTTACATAACCATGGTGAGTATATTGTAGACACAATGATGGAAAGATTTGGCAATAACTACCACAAAGAAATGTTGATAGAACTTGATCAATGACCAAATTGACCTGTTTGATTAGAAAAAAACAATATCCACATTATTTCTGACAGGTAACCCGCTATAGAATTTTGCATAAAACAGAAAAAATTATCACATGATGTATGGTTTTGAGTAGACAGATTATAGAAAGAGGCAAATCATGATGTAATTTTAGAGAAAGAAGTAAAATTACAATTGTACTTATAACTACTGTAAAGAACATTGGAAGCCTTTTTATTAATATAATATAATATAATATAATATAATATAATATAATATAATATAATATAATATAATATAATATAATAATATAATATAATATAATATAATATAATATAATATAATAATATAATATAATATAAAATACAATACAATACAATACAATACAATATAATACAACTACACACATACACACGAACACACAGTTTTAATATACTGACTTTTCTTTTTCTTCTTTTTTACTTGAGCTTTCTGTTTTATTTCTCTTTTAAACAATGATACATGGCACCAAGATATAGCACTTCTGGTTCTCTCTGCTATCATCTTGTGGTTATCCCAATTAATATATCATAGACCCAATATCCCTAGTTTCCCACCCAAGCCCTAACAAAGCTTAGTGTTTATTTTTTTGTTTTATTTCAAGCAGCCAATGTCACCTTGTACTGCCATCTGCTATGAACCCTGATGATAAACAGTAGGGATGTGCAAATATTCAAAAAAATATTTTGCTTTGATCAAAGTTCGACTGAAGCCTAATGTGAAGCTGTTTCACAAAGCAAGATGGCTACACAGCTTCTAAGATCAAAGCAAAATATCTGCAGTGTTACACTTTGTTCTGATTGACAAAGGCTATGAAGGCAGCATTGCATCTCCTACAGACTGCTCACCAATGGCTTTGGTAACAGTGTGAAGGACACACAAGCTTGCAAACTATGTCAGAAACCTATCTTCATTTTTTCTCCACATGCCTTTACCAAACCCAAAGGCAGTGTCACGTAAGAGAGAGAAGGCAGCTTCAAGGCATGAGAGTGTTTCTCTGAAATAATCCAAATTGCTTCCTTGCTTCACAAAAAGAATCAAATCAAATTAAATCTTGTTGAAACAATCTAGATTTTCTTAGAGAGTCATCATAAATAAAGGCATTATATATTCATAAATAAATACATTGTATATAGAATATGTTTTCTCTTTTGAAATACCTTAGGAATCTGGAATACATTTATATATTTGTTAGTTGTATATCTTGACTTTCCTTCAGTTGCTCAAGGCAGTTTATACTGTAGAGCATTTTCTCATTTATTTTGTTTCTCACAAACATCACTATGTAAGGTTAGTTGGGATAAGAGGAAATGACTGGCCCCAAGTGACCTACTTCAGAGGTCCCCAACCTTTTGGGCACCAGGGACCAGTTACGTGGAGAGAGGTTTTTCTGCGGACTGGAGGGTGCATAGTTTTGTGTGCTGCCTGCATCTCGCGGATGGGGCTTTGATTGTTTGTGCAGACCGGCTGCTGCCATGTCGCGGCCTAATACTGGTCCATGGACTGGGGGTTGGGGACCCCTGATCTCGTTGATTTCTGTGCTGAGGGTAGACTTGAAAGTTAGTTATCCAATGCTAGTCTAACATCATTGCAACCACCTCATTTCACTTTTATTTAAAACATACATTTTTTAAAAAAAAATTAGAAAATAAAATTTTAAAAGGCAATAACCTGGGGCTAAGTTAACCAGCACATTAATTAACACAATTTCCTCAGAAGGTTTGTACTCACTTAACCTTGCACTGAAGCAAAGAATCAAGTCTTCAAGGTCTATTTAGAGAACAGATAGTACTGGGCAATTCACGCCTCTGGGGAATACTATTTTAGAAGGCAGGTAGCATGACACAACCAGCACCTTGCCAAGATTATGGTAAGCAATGCAATTGATATACGGTAGGAGATGTATTGTGGTGCACCCATAATTCCTCACATTGAATTCTCAGTTAAGTGCAGCTTCTAATGTAAAGCACTTTGCACTAGGCCATAAGCAGGGTGACTAAAGTATGAATGGAGATTCCTTGCCCAGGAAAGAGTAAAATTGGTGTATGAGTCCAGGTAAAGGTCATACAGGCCACAGCCACCATCTTCCCTTTGAAGAGGAGCTAAGAGTCCGGGGAAATTCCAAAGTGATGGACTACAACCCCATTCAGAACTAAATGAGAAAACTCCATAGTGGAAGTCCCAGGAATACATAGCCCCTTTTTTTCTCAGGAAAGAGTTTAAATCTATTCTTCCTCATCCAGAGTCCAACAGCCTTCAATCACTGGAACAGGACCAAAAGTACTGACACGTTTTTACACCTATAAAACTGAACAGTGAGAATAGAAAATCATTGCTTTGTTTCTGAATATGACACACTGATTACACCCATAATGGAATAACAAGAAAAAAAGCTACACTATTCTATAACTATTCTGTTGCTGTTAAGATCATGAAATTCTTGAAAGCAAAAAGAGTGTAAAAATAATTCTTTTGCAAGCATTTCCATTTCACAAGGCCTAACTTATAAATGCAGACATTCTAAAGAGATATTTCACAAGTGATTTTAGTCTTTCAAATCATAAAAACTGTATCGCTAACCAATTTCTGATAGCTTTCTGGAAAAAATACATTATTAAATGACTGCATACAGATAAATTACAGAATGATATTTGATATCTAAATTTATAGTTTATAAGGCTGGTATTATTTCATAAAATGAAAATGGAAGCTAAAGAGAACAAATAAGAAGTTGAAAGAAAAATGTTCAAGTTCAAATATTTATTTACTTTACGGTAGATCAATACGTAGTTGTGAGCTCATCTGAAAAGGAAGATAACAAAACTTTTTTAAAAATGAAACCTATACAGCTCATTTGTATAAAATAATCCTTTCAATTAGAAATGATTAAACTCAAAAAGTCTAATCCATTCCTATGCTCTAAACTGCATTATCAATGAAATGCAAATGACAGTGAAAATGCATCTTGACTTTAACCTGACATCTTAAGCTAAGTGTGGTAAAGTAGTATAACTGCGGGAATGTTTTACAAGGATTAATCCTTCCCATCAGTCTCTCACCTAAGCAAAGATAAGTACCTATCTATGTTATGTGAAAAGAGTTTCACTAGACTAAAGTTCATGAGCTTTACTTATGCACATATTTGTTTAGAAGACAGATGTTAATGAACCTCTCATGGAACTTAAATGTTCCAAAGAACACTTGTCAGTCAGTTTTAAGTGAGCTGAATTCTTGATATAGTTGGCAATGGAGACTCTTGGTGAGCATCTGTCAGCTATATTGCAATATATGAGGTCTTTTAAAATAAAAATAAAATCAATTGCATTCCTCTCCAAAACTAATCTGAGTACTATCTGCTTATTAAAATTTGAAATGCACTCAAGGTTGATTTTTAAAAAAGGAAGAGGACACCTGCAAGAAATAATCTCCTTGTCTTCTCAAATAGTTATTGTTGTTTTAATAAAGAGGTATTTATCGCTGAACTAACTTAGCAGTAATATTTTACAAATTATCTTAATACAGTATATCCATAACTATTTCACTTACATTCTCAATTTATTTAGAAGTTCACTTACAACTCCTTAAATAAGCAAATTTAATTTGAGGTTAATAATACAAAAACTGATCTTTGAATATGATTTACTTGAATAAGTTTAGGACTAAAATGATCTTTAGAGGCATAGGAAAACAAACCTCGTTACATCAGTCACTATAGGCAAGATGTTGAGACTGCAGACTGGAAAAAAAACCTCAGTAATGTTATTCCTGGAATCACTTTTTATAGGATGTTTTTGTGCTTGTAAGTACAGAATATTTATACCTCTGCATCCCAATCATTCATAGAATCATAGAGCTGGAAGGGACTTTGGAATAATTCTAGTTGAGATTCTTGCCATCCCAGAGAAATGACTGTCCAATCTTTTCTGGAAAAATTCTAGCAGTAGAGCATCCACAAGTCCAGGAGGCAAGCTGTTGCATTGGTTCACTGCTATCACTTTCAGGAAATTTCTTCTTGGTTCCAGGTAGGATTTCTCTTTAACAAGCTTCCACTCGTTCTTCTTATCCAGCCCTGATACTTTGGAGAATCCCACATCTCTGTGACTGCCCTTCAAGTTCACGAAGATAAGTTATCACGTTATCCCTATCCTTCTCGTAGATAGGTTAGCCCAGGGGTCTGCAACCTTGACAACTTTAAGACTTGTGGACTTCAACTCCCAGAATTCCTCAGCCAGCTGGGCTAGACATACCAAGTTGCCCTAACCATTCATCATATGATTTAGTCTCCAGACCCGTTATCATCTTTGCTGGTCTTCTCTGCATTCTTTCTAGGATCTCAGCATCTTTTTTTGTATTCTGGTGACCAGAGCCTGATACAGTACTCAAGAGTAACTTCACTTGTACAGTATAGACTAGAGCATATTATCACTTCGTGTGATCTTGATGCTATCCCTAGAACTGGCTATCTTAGCAGCTGCAGCATACTGCTGGCTCATACTTATGTGGTGGTCTACTAGGACTCGTAGATCCTGTTATTATTATTGACCCAGGTACTGCCTATTCTATTCCTGTGCATTTTGTTTTTCCTGCCTAAGTTCAGGACCTTACTTTCCCCACCACTGAACTGCATCTTATTGGATAGGACCTATTTCACTAATTGTCAAGATCCGTCTGCATCTTGGGTCTAACTTCCAACCTATTAGCAATTCCCCTCAGCTTTGTGTTGTCTGCAGATTGTTTACCTTCTATCACCTCATCTATGTCATTTATGAAGCTATTGAAGAGCACTGGGCCTGAGACAGAACCTTGAGGTACCACATTGTATGCTTCTCTCCATGTAGATGAAGTTCCATTGGGAGCTACATGATTTACATGATTTAATACTGTTTAGTTAATAAACTAGGCCATGATTTACCTGATGCTTACTACCAGGAAGTGTTTTAAACTACTATGAGTCACAATATTTGGCAGCATAAAAATCTGATAAATAACTTACATTGCTAATATTTATGTGTCGATGCAAATATAAATTTCATTGAATTTAACAGGCTTATAGCCTGAAATTTGGTTCTGGAATGGCAACATTAAACACTTTTACTTATTTTGATGTTATTAGATTTAATGTTGAATTATATATCAAAATGAAAACCTGGTAAACGGCAATGTCCATTGTATTTGAGGAAACATCATGTTAGGATGCAAATCTTTCTAGAAATGTTAACCTCTGATCTAGAGAAGTTTTATTTTATTAGCCCAATATAAAAACATAACAGTATTGTTTTTGCAATTCAATGGCAAAGCAAAACAATATTTGCATATATTCACAATACTTTTCCATATGCTACATTTCAATGGATATGTAGATATGCAATTTCTGTTGTATGAGTTTTTCTTCATATTTATCCTTGGATAGTAGATTACATATTGCCATATAATCTGCTATTTTGTTTTGTTTTTTTCAGATTTCAGCATTAGTTTGACATACGTGTTTTTTGTTAAGATCCCTATTTTCAAAATAATGTTTTTTAATTAAAATGTATTCTCTTTAAGAACATAAATAGAAGAAAACATGTCAAAAATATGTATGCTTCATAATGCCATTCTGTTCTGTTATTATAAACTGATCACTATATTTTTAATTATGTACAATAAGTCATATTCAAAAGATTGAAAATGAACACTGTTATCTAAAAAGTAATATATACACAACAGCAATATTGTAATTGTGCAAAGGGACATAATGATATATAATATAAATTTTATTAAAGGATAATGATGGTAATTTTTCAGAAGAAAACATTTATATTTTATAATGTATCTGGCTACATGCTGTGTCAATAACAAAGAGTTAAATCTAGTCCCTTCCTCATTATTTCCATTAGCAAAATGAACTGTTGCAGAAATATAATCAAGTATATTTCTACAAACTTCCTTCCAATATTGGTTGCATTTTGGATGTAAACATAATCCAAAGATTTATCTAGTTGGAATAACTGAAATGAATCTTGGGAGGTACATTTTTGCTTCTTCTCCAGTGAGGAAACATTTTCTTCTATTTTTACATTAATTGCACTTTAGCAATCTCTAAATCATGACCCAAACCATTCTGAAACAAGCCAATAAAAGATATTTGTCTGATTCAAATAAGCTATAATCAAAATTATCTGCATTTTGTAGGGCCTGCATGAAATGGCATGGTATAGAATCAAAAATACAAATGAAAGCTTCTGAACTCTTCATTATAGCTGTGCAATAGGGAAAGATGAGAAAGGAGACACTAGACTGGGATTTAACTAGGCTTATTCTTATTCCGATGCATTACAGTTCATCCAAAACTCTAATGGTAACTATCATTTCAGCAGCAATGTTTTATTCCTGGAGCAACAATTACATTAAACCTGTCTTTAAAGTGGGGGTGCTTGTAGCTGTTAGCACCATTTTTAAAATGAAAACACAATGTAATATGCAAAACATGAGAGAAATGTACATCCTTTTTCATCCTTATTTATTTATTTAAAAGATTTATATATCTGCATAATTGCAATTCTGGGTGGCATATGCCAAGTAAAATCTTGAAAATATTAATAAATGAAAGTAAAAAAAAAATAATGAAGTGGAATCCGTAATCAACATATAGTAACAACATTCTGCTAAGGTTAAGCATACACTCTATCTCCCGGAAAACGGCTTGTCTATTGTCCTGCCCTATCACTAGGGAAAAAGCCCCATTTTTAAAAGCTTTTTGGAAAACTAGCAGGGCCATTTTGGGAGGGGTAAGATTGTTCTAAAGAGCAGATGCTTATACAGTCTGAGATAGATGACAGGTTTAAAATTTGTACTATAACATTCTCTTACATATTGTATTAAGCTACTATTTTAATATGACTCCCAATGCAAGATAATTTCCATAACACAAAATATAAACCTTATAAATTCTAACGAAGAATTGTCTTCAGCATTTACCCACCCTTCCTTAGTGGGTAAATAGTGACGATCTACAAGCTGTTTTAATTTTGATAAATTAATTTATATGTACTAAAACCAATATCTAGAATTCTAAAAATTGACTGTTCTACAACGAGTAAGTTGTGAGAATAGGTTAGTTTTTACTAATTGGATAGTTTCTTTTTCAATTGTTCAGATGGATATAAGTATCTTATCCAACAACTGTGTTGCAAATACAGTGTCATTCAATGTGCTATATAATTTACACACAGCACATATTCCTAAAATATTATTCAATTAAACTAACATCATTCTTTCGAAACATTAGATTTTTAGTATAGGTACATAAGTGTCACCCAGAAATTATTATTTAGGTAAGCATCAGGAATCTAACGTAAGATGTAATATTATTTATACCATTCTTTGATTTGTTTGCGAACATTTAATTCACTGCACAATTAATATCTCTCCTTTAGTTTCAAAGTCCCACATTAACCACTTAACCCTTCAATTTGGAAACCCTAAGTTATTCCATTCTGCTCTGGTAATTGCAATATATATATTTATTATTATCTGTTTTCTATAAAGGATGGTAAAAGGTCAATAAAAAACACATAACCAGATAAATATTAAAAAGAGACTGAAGTAGCAAAGGGCAGAATATAAATATACATTTTAAAACAATGATAAATTAAGATATGCTTGCACTACGTTCTAAGCTGAAATGGCTATTTTTACATTTCCAAATTCAAAGCAAAACATCCCATGTTCTCCAAATTCAGGACAAGACATGATGTTATTCGTCATGTTCTGATGTTTTCTGTCCCACAATTGACTTTTCTCCTCTTCAAGTGATAGATGTTTGTGAGGCACTAACTACTAATGGAAACTCAGGTCCCATTCTTGCAGAACTGGCTGGAACAGATCAAAAAGAAACACAAATATGTAATAGTAGCTAACTTTTACTATTTCCTTGGAGAAACTAAGCAAAGATGATCCTGCAAGACTAGGGCAAAAGAGACTAGCTACAGATGAACACCAATTGATTGATTATACCAAGTATATTCATAACTTTTTTCAATAATTCCAAAGCACAGCTCTTTCATGAAAAGAGATGCAAATTAATTTTTGTTCATCCTATAAAGACGGTCACCCTGGTTTTTACAATGATACATTCCAGTAGGAAATTTAGTCTTCATGGATTATAATGTAATCTTTCCTGTTGTCTGTATTTTATGTTCATGCATGCTGCCAAATGCAAAACTGTGCTTTGGCAATTGGTTGAGGGCTGCTTTTTTGTAGGCAAGTTGACAACAGTGTAATGAACATAGGCACAAGTCAATCCTCAAGTCAATAGCTAAAAAAGTATATTATTCCTATTAAATCATTTGTGGACTGTTTGCAAAATTTAATCCATTGTTGGCATCAGTTTTATGCCTGTTTGTGCTTCTATATAAAAGCATTCCTATTTTTTGCTTTCATTGTACGTTATGGGATTTAAAAAAAAAGTCTTGGCTGACTTTGCTGGCTTTTGTATAAATTGATCAGTAAATAAAACTCTAAACCCAATAAACAGGGATGAGAACTAAAACAGGAGAACCCTTGCTTTGAGTTCCCATTGCCTTTGTCTCTTTGGCAAAACACTCCAAATATTTCAAGTCGTGTACCAGTGGCAAATGGAACATCCAAAATATTTCAAAATCCATTATTTTAAAAGCATGATAATAAAACTTTCAGAATGGAATTCAGAAACAAAAGTATGTTGCTGCTCCCGTTTTTAGCATATACCTTTTAATGTTGCTTCGTGATGGAAAGATAATTAGTGTAGGTACAAATCAAAGTAATCTTCCTATGGGAAGTTCCAAACTACAGCCATAAAAGAATCTTCTCCCAAGACTCAATCAATGTATTTCAAATAATAACAGTGTTGCAAGAAATACTCTTTTCTATAAAATCAATGAAATGAATTGGTAGAAAAATAGAATAGCATTCAGTCTATTAATGACTCTGAGTAACATGGCTCTTGATTCAACAATGTCTGAAAGTTAATCCAGTACAAAACATACTGAACTAGGTTAGCCAAGCTAGTCTAGCTTTATGTTTTACAGCAGCCATACCAGGCAATTCTAGAGGCTTGATAGACTTAATTTATTAGGATAAAATTCCAAGGCAGTGTTTTATTTTATAACTTATATGGATTCAGTTTATAGCATTTCACCACAGTTATTCCTTTCTTATTTCAATCATTTTAAAAGAACTTGGAATCTTTTTCCTCCCAAACAGCTGCCCCATAAAGCTTTATCGCTATAGCAACTAACCTAATTGGTTTCCTACAGGTATTTTCTTCAACCATTGGGTGGAGCTACTATCCCTAAGTATAAACCAAAGAGTTAAGGAAAGAAAATAATCCTTTCCTCATCCTTCATGTTACAAGAAACAAAGAAAATAAACAATTTATTTTCTGATAATTAAAAAGCAAAAGCACCCTGGAGTCAGACTATATGTTAATAGAGAGCTTTTTTTGTATGCTAAATATGTTTATCGTCTCATAAAAACAAAACATTTCCCTCTATAAGAACATATTTTAATAGGGAAAGAAGGGAAAGGAAGAGAAACATCATGTCAAGTCATCCTGAAATTTACTTCAAACTTTAAAATATTCACTGATCCATTATATTCAGTTATATTTTAAACCTGTCTTTGCTGTCAGTTTAGCTGAGTGTTTGGAATAAAGGTGTCATATCCATAGCACATAACTGTATTTTAAAAAATGAACACAGGTATGTATGTACAGGCATGAAAATGTTCGTTATCTTTCCATTTCAATTATAAAAAACAGTGTTGTTAACCAGTGACTGATTTTCATTTTGTAATCAAAATGTTTAAAGTTTCCTGTTAAAGAAACTACATTATAGAAACTACATTAACATAAATTTTGACCATATTTCATTCCTAGTATTCTTCTGAATTTAAAAGTCATTTACTACAAAGGTCTTTAAGCAGTGTGGCAGTCAAATTACATGTGAATCATGTCATCATATTCAAAGTTGCACATTCAGTTATTAAGATACTGAAATAATTAAAAGTAGTGAAGTGTCTTGACACCGCATATTTTAAGCTAGGGAATGCTTTGCTCAGAGTTGTGCAGAATATATATTCATCATGCTTAGCAAAGATTAACCTGGGATCTTCAAAAAAGAATTTAGTTATAATTTAAAAATTCATTATTTAGAAATCATGAGATTGCATTTTGGGCTAACAGAGAGATAGGAAAGTAGACAAAAATCTATGAAAACAAGAATTATAATACAGAAGGTTTTTTAAAAAACAGTGCTGTCCTTCCTAAATACAAATGTTAAAAGTATCAATGCCGTAATATATTTTAAAGTTATTGAAAAGTATTGTCAGTTGACAAGAAATATTGTATCATTATGTTACACATACGGTGCGCTCACATGTGAGATTTATATATGACACAATTTAACAGTATTTGAACATATGTTTTATTAAATACAAAAACTTGAAGACTAAAATGTTATCTAACCCAGAGTAGTGCATGAGATCTTCCATGCAGAATTTGATAATTAGAAGATTCTATATTATAGAAATATACACTAAACTTTAAACACAAACTTAGTATTAAGAATCCTGTCCTTACCTTAAAAAGAAAATTGCATTGATGTAGCAATGCTCAGAAAGTTTTGTAATAATCACAAATAGAGAACGCTTAGTAAACTGCTATTAGTTTTAAAGAGATTTAAAATTCACTAACTATCAAACTTCAGTTATGATAAAGAAACTACATTTCAAATCTATTGTGCTTCAATAAAAGTCAACATGAGATCCTTTTCCTCCATTGAGGAATGTGTATTATGGCTATCAATGATAAATTCTGTCAAATTCATGCTTGCTAAGAAGTATATTTCATTTTATTAAATCACACTTGGATTATATTTTAAAAAACATGTTTTCCATACTCTGACAATAGTCAAAAGCTTCTAAACCAAATTAATTAATTAATAATAATAAATAAGTAAGTAATTTCTACAGTCTTGTAAACTCCATCTTCTGGTACTTAATACTTCTGAATCTATCTCAGAAATTACCGATTATAAGCTACAACAAAACAGATGATAAATTTAACTAAGGATGCTTTGTGATACTGCAACATTTGCAATATAGGGTCAGGTTCTATCACTAAGGAATATCATCATAAGCATTAATGTATGAGGAGACTGGGACATAGAGAATAATAAAGACAGAAATATGCACCGATAATGGAATAATAGAAAATATAAGTAGCAATAAATAAATATAGAACATCTGGATGGCACTGGTGTTCACTTATGTTGTTAGGTTTCCGAAAAGTGGTAGGAATTACAAATTATTTCCAAAACATTTGGAAGCAAGCATTGCTTTTAACGAAGTTTAATACAAAATGCTGCTTTTAACCTAGTTTAATACGAATACCTAGTGGCTCTTTGGAAACAGCCTGGCCTATAAAATTAATGTGGTCCATTTAAGTCAAGAAAGAAAGAAAGAAAGTCAAATACAAAGAAATACGCGGATTTGTCATCTGCTGAATCTATACTTACTGCAGTAGGCAATTAAAAGGCCAACTAAGATCATGATTGCCCAGAAAGTTGAGGATGCACTCGGCAGGACGTTGGCATCTTTCCTACTGCTTCGCTTAAGAGATGGAGCCATTGAAGCCATAAGTCCCCCAAAGCCAAAAAAAAAAAGAGGGGGGGGGGAGAGTCAGATAAGTTTCACAAGCCAGGTCTCCCTCGCCCTTCGCCACACCTAATCCCAAATAGAAACATCTTAGAGAAGGGCCACAGAATTTGGCTGTCAGCAATCATCCTGGGGTGTCCAGAGGGGTCTCTTCAACCCAGCCAAGCCAGAAGACATTTTGTTTCAGCGGGCGACGACCTCTTAGAGCCGAGTTTTTCCTCCTCCCCTTCGAAGGTAGAGATTCATTGGCAACGACCTCGAACTTCCCTTTCTAAGAGCGGCGGAAAGGAGGCAGGCAAGCAGGCTGCCCCCGATGAACCCTTCGAGCAGCCCGTCGTGCCCAAGGGGCGTTTTGTTTTTCGCTCCTTGGGGAGATCCCAGACGGGGCGCGGCAGCAGAAGCCCAGGCGAGCAGCGGCTGGTGTCTGGTGGCGAACCCTCCCGCCAAGTCCCGAGCGAGGGGGCGCCCCGCGCGCACGCGCATCCACGCGCGCCCCCAGCAAGCGGGCTGCCCGCCCGGCCGGCCACCCACCCAGGCGAGGGAGGGAGGGAAGGAAAGGTCGCTACCCGAAGGCGCAGAAGGATGGCCTCGAGGGAGGGCTCCAGGAGGGGACGGCAGGCAGGGGCATCCCTCGGAGGCGCGCGAGGGGACGGCGAGGGAGAGCCGGAGCCGCGGACCAGCTGCCGAGGGTCCCGGGAAAGGTTGGCCGCTTTCTCCCCCACGGACGACAAACTTCTCACGCCCGTCCCTCAGCACCCGTAGCTTCGTCCGGAGGGAGCCTCGCCGGCGCGGCGGAGGTCGCCCCCTTTTGAGGGCAGAGGTTAGCCGAGCCCGCCCACTGGTGCCGCCTCGCTCTCCGCAGCCCCCGACGACGCCTTC